>NW_027495791.1:0-204305 GCF_021521415.1 Bidens hawaiensis | reverse complement strand
GGGGTCTGGTCCCTAACATCACAGATATTATGAGGGTCTGGTCCCTAACATCACAGATATTATAAGGGTCTGGTCCCTAACATCACAGATATTATTGTTGGAATTACGTATGCCCGAGACACACATACTTATATTAATGTGGCTAACTGTGTTTGATCCAAGTCGGGTCATACCCAATAACAAGCTAGACGACACCAAATGTATTCTTTTAATGATTTGATCATTTAAATGAATACCGAACACTACGTGTTTAGAAAATTGGTTTTCTAAACAAACACACTTGAGGATTTAAATAAATTATCTGGATAATTTGTTTATATAAATTAATTATTTAATTGGTTAAATAATTATATAAATGTATGTACATTTTATAAAAATGAGTTTTATAAAATGAATGGAGATGTTTTAAATGGTTAAAACAAAATACAAAACAAAAAAAAAAAAAAAAAAAAAGGAAAACAAAACCGGCCACCCATGTGGGGGTGGTGGTTTTACCCAATCAAAAACAAGATGCTCTTTGTAACTTGTCATGGGTTCCTTTTAATCCTCCATTCACCATACATGCATTAGGGTCTTGTTCTTTTGTTAATTTCAAGTGTGTAAAGAATTCAAAATATTTCTCTCTTCCTCTCCAAAACTCACGGCCATTTTGGGCAGTTTTGGGAGAGCTTTGTGAGCTTGTTCAAGTGTTCAAATCCTAGCAACAAGTTGGTGTGTTGTCACAAATAGCTTGGGGTATCACACTCTTGAGGTCTTCTTCTTTGGAGGCTTGTCATTCATCCACCATCCCTTCAACAACCCTCTTGTTCTTCTAAAGGTAGAAGAAGGTATAATTTACATTTTGTGAGCATCTTGTTCTTGTAATTTTGATCCTTGGCTTCGGGTTCTAGTTTTAACATAATGGTATGTTCATTAACAAGTTTAAAATCTAAGCTTCCGTTGCGTTTTCATGTTAAAATGGTTAACTTGAAACTTTGATAACCTTGTATAAAACCCAACAATGGCATCAAGAGCCGGTTACAAGGACTTATGCTCCTTACATGTTCCTAAATTTCGGGTTTTTTCATGGGTGAAAAAGGGGTCCGAAAATTTGGTGGATTTTACCCCTCATGGTTTTGTAAGATCTTGACATGCATGGAAATATCTTAGGAAACCATTTAACATTTGGATGTTGAAATATCAAAATTGTAAAATTTGGGGGGGGGGGTGGCCGTAGCCTCTTGGGGGGGGGCACCTTTTGTCTTTGTGATATTTTGGGCATTGGTTGCTTAGGTTGCATGCTTAGAACATTTGGTATGTTTGGATGTGTCATAACCGAAACCTAGACCTTGGATGTGTTGATTGTTGTTTTGTGTATGTTGATTATGTTTATTATTCAATATGGTTGTAATAATTCATAATTTTAGGCTTGTGTAATTTATTTGTTCATAAATGGTATGTAATAAGTAGATTAGTTGCATTTTCTTCATTTTAGAAAAATATGTATTAGGATACATGTTGTAAAAAAATTGAAGATGCAAGAATTGGTGGATTTGGGCCTTGGACCGAAATTTTGGGCTTGTTGGGCCTCACCGGCCCATCATGGGATTCAAGCCCATTAGGCCCATAAATTTCACTCTTGGGCCCAAGAAGACTTTTGGAAGTTTGGAGCCCATTAACAAGCCCAACAAGAACACAACAACTTGGAGAGGATACTTGAAGCATTTGGATGCAAGATCAAGTGGGAGTCAACATTCCATCCTTGTGTCATGTTTTGTCCCTTAGGTGTGACTTATGACCTATACTTGTTTCGGCTAACAAGTATGGTCAAATTTAGCGGTTTTCGGTTATGACTATATTTTGCATGTGTATGCTTGGTTGTTTGTTTTACTTAATGTAATGTGTGGTTGATAGATATTAGGATATCCAAACCGTCACATAGGAACGACAACAAGCATAAAACGGGTTCTAATATATTTTTGGTAATATCGCGTCAATTAGTTTAATTAAATGGGTTTATTAAAACTAAGCGATCACTCACCTATAATAAAATTGGTTTTATTATAACTAGAACCTTGAAAATTGGTTTTCAAAATCGCCATATTTCTAAATGCATGTTAGGATATGGCATAATGTTTTTCAACTAGAATATTTGAAAATTTAAAATCCCTTTTTCATAATTACCAAAGAAACAAGTCTAACACCATCCTTTTGTATGACACTTAACGTATTAGGGAACTTTAAATGGGATAAAGGTCACCTAACCATTTTGAGCAAACTAATATACTTAGGGTAATATTAACATATTTGTGGGATAAAGGTCACCTAACCACTTGTATGTTAATCTTACATGTTTATACAAGTAGGACGACTTGAATTGGAAACCATGTGATAAAGGTCACCTAAGCATGGGATCCAATGGTGTTGATGGGATAAACATGCCAACACGAAATAAGGATTTCGAATGGTCCCATACCTCTAGAAGTTGCAAAGGGTTGCAATTGTCAAGGTTGACTACCTTGTTAAATCAAATAACGGGATAAAGGTCACCTAACCGAAATTTGATTTATCGTTGGATTCTAGAATTTAATTATTATTTTAAAATCTGGAATAAAAGGGTATTAATAATTAAATTAATTATAATACTAAATAGAACTTTGTTAAATTTTGTAGATGGCCGCTAACAATGCAAACACCTCTACCCATAACACCCGTAACCTATCCTTAAGAACCATCCTTGAAAAGGATCGTCTAAACCATAATAACTTTATGGATTGGTATCGCAACTTGAGAATAGTTCTCAAACAAGAAGAGATATCATATGTCTTAGACGATCCCATTCCCGACGAGCCTAACGTGGAAGATGAGGAGGCGTATAACAATTGGGTCAAGTACACCAAAGATTCGGTGCAAGCCTCTTGCCTCATGTTAGGGACTATGATTCCCGAAATCCAAAAGGATTTCGAGCATCATGGGGCATACGACATGATAACTCAATTGAAGGAAATGTTCCTTCAACAAGCTAGAGCGGAACGTTTCGAAACGGTTCGAGCGTTTCATGCATGTCGTATGGAGGAAACCCAAAGCGTCTCATCTTATGTCCTAAAGATGAAAAGCTACATCGAAAAGCTTCGTAGGTTGAATTGTCCCGTGTCTAATGAGTTGGCTACGGATTTGATCCTCAACTCTTTGACCAAAAGGTTTGAAACCTTTGTCATGAATTATAACATGAATGGGTGGGACAAAAGCATTGGTGAGCTTCACGCAATGCTAAGAACGGCCGAAGCGGGGAATGGGTAAAAGGGTTTTACCCGTTCTAACAATCAATGAAGGAAAAAGGGGACATAACTCCAACCCCAAAGCAAGTGTTGCTAAGGGCAAGGGCCACGTCCAAGGAAAGGGAAAGAGGAAAGCCATCACGCCCATCAAACCGAAGGAAAAGAAGCAAAAGGTTGCGGCGCAAGATCCATGCTTTGAGTGTGGAGAGATAGGTCATTGGAAAAGGAATTGTCCGACCTATCTCAATGCGTTAAAAGATAAGAGGGATGCGGGGCATACCTCAGGTATTATCTTTACTATACATATTGAACTAAATGTTATTTCTTCAAATACATGGGTACTTGATACCGGATGTGGAACTCACATTTGCAATTTGTTGCAGGGGTTCAAAAGAAGTAAACAACTCAACAAAGGGGACATTAGTCTCTTTATGGGCAATGGAGCAAGAGTTGAAGTCCAAGCCCAAGGAGACTACTTGTTAAAGCTTCCAAGTGGTTTGGAAGTAATTTTGAAGAATGTTTTGTATGCTCCTAAGTTAAGGAGAAACATTATTTCCGTGTCTCTTTTAAAACAATGTGGCTTTGATCTTAAGTTTATTGATTATGATATTCATGTTTTGATGAATGGCATATTTTATTTTAAAGCTATACCCATAAATGGTATATATGAAATAGATCAAATTGGTGCGTCACATAGTAGTTCAATGTACAATGTCAACACCAAGAAACTCAAGAAGGACTTGGGTGATTCCTATCTTTGGCATTGTCGCCTTGGACATATAAGCAAGAATCGCATGCAAACTCTTCGCAAGAATGGTATTCTAGAAACAAATGAGTATGATTCATTTGATGTATGTGAATCTTGTTTACAAGGCAAAATGACAAAGCAACCCTTTAATAAAACTTTTGAAAGGTCAAAAGAATTATTGGGTATCATACATTCGGATGTATGTGGTCCTTTTAGACCAATGACTAGGAATGGTGAAAGATACTTCATTACCTTTATTGACGATTATAGTCGATATGGTTATGTGTACTTAATGAAACACAAAGATGAAGCTTTTGAAATGTTCAAAAGACTTCAAAACTGAAGTAGAAAGACAACTCAAGACCACAATCAAAGTACTTCGTAGTGATAGAGGAGGTGAATACCTAAGTGGTGTTTTTCAAGATCATCTTAAGAGTTGTGGAATTATTTCACAACTTACTCCACCTGGAACACCACAACATAATGGTGTGTCTGAAAGGAGAAATCGTACCCTATTAGATATGGTTCGATCGATGATGGCTAGAAGCACTTTACCTCTATCATTTTGGGGCTATGCTTTACTTTCCGCTGTTCGCATATTGAATATGGCTCCAACCAAGAAAGTGGAGAAGACACCTTTTGAAATATGGCATGGAAAGGCTCCATCGCTATCATTCTTAAGAGTTTGGGGTTGTGTAGCTTATGTAAAGCAATACACCCCAAACAAATTAGAAGTCCGATCCACTAAGTGTATCTTTATAGGTTATCCTAAAGATGATTTAGGATATTACTTTTATGATCCTAGTGAGCAAAATGTTATTATTGCTCGAAAGGGTAAGTTCTTGGAAACTAAGTTCCTTAAGGAAGGAACTAATAGTAGAACAGTGAAACTTGATGAGGATCAAGAACCACAAGATGATACACAATTGGTTGATACTAGCACTCAACAAGAGGTTGTTGAAAGTGATCAAGTGGTTGATCAAAACACACAAAACGTTCGCAGATCTGGTAGAGTTAGCAATCCACCTGAAAGATATGGATTTTTTATAGAAGGTTGCTACGTGGTAGATTCGGATGAACCAACCACATACCGTGATGCAATGTCCAAGAATGATTGTGACAAATGGCTTGAAGCCATGAACGTTGAGATGCAATCCATGTATGACAACCATGTTTGGGAATTGGTTGAACTACCACTCAACTCCAAAGCTGTTGGAAGTAAGTGGGTTTTCAAAAGAAAAACTGATATGCATGGAAACTTGGATACTTATAAAGCAAGACTTGTAGCTAAGGGTTTCACTCAAACTCAAGGGGTTGATTATGATGAAACTTTTTCGCCTGTGGCAATGCTAAAGTCTATTAGGATATTATTTGCCATAGCTGCACATTATGATTATGAAATTTGGCAAATGGATGTCAAGACCGCTTTCCTAAATGGATATCTTGAGGAAGATGTCTATATGGTTCAGCCTGAAGGTTTTGTCGATCCGAAACATCCTAATAAAGTATGCAAGTTAAAGAAATCAATCTATGGATTGAAACAAGCATCTAGAACTTGGAATCATCGTTTTGATGAAGAAATCAAAAATTTTGGATTCATCAAGAATGCTGATGAGGCTTGTGTGTATAAGAAAGCTAGTGGGAGTATAATTACCTTCTTAGTATTGTATGTCGATGACATTCTACTATTTGGAAATGACATTCCAACCATGGAAAGCGTTAAGGCTTGGCTTGGAAGTAGATTTTCCATCAAGGATCTTGGTGAAGCTGCCTATATTTTGGGAATAAAGATCTATAGGGATAGGTCAAGGCGCTTGATAGGTTTGAACCAAAGTACATACATTGATAAGATCTTGAAAAGGTTCAAGATGGAAAACTCCAAGAAAGGTTTTGTACCTATTCAAAGAGGGACCATATTGAGTTTAGCTCAATGTCCAAGCTCAAAGGATGAGCAAGAGATGATGAAACAAATCCCATATGCTTCTGCTATAGGATCCATTATGTATGCGATGATATGTACTAGACCGGATGTGTCATGCGCTTTGAGCATGACAAGCAGATACCAACAGAATCCAGGAAACAGTCATTGGATGGCTGTTAAGAACATATTGAAATACCTTAGGAGAACTAAGGATATGTTTCTGATATATGGATCTGGTGAGGAGGAACTCGCTATAAAAGGTTACACGGATGCGAGCTTCCAAACTGATCGAGATGATTCTCGATCACAGTCTGGGTATGTGTTCACTCTTAATGGAGGAGCTGTCTCTTGGAAGAGCTCAAAACAGGAAGTGGTAGCATTGTCCACTACAGAATCAGAATACATCGCCGCTTCATTGGCAGCTCAGGAAGCTGCATGGTTGAAGAAATTCATTACTGATCTAGGGGTGGTCTCTTCCATTCAAGACCCCCTAGAAATCTTTTGTGACAACGAGGGTGCGATTGCACAAATCAAGGAACCTCGTTCGCACCAAAAGACAAGGCACATAGAGCGGAGATTCAACTACATAAGGGATGAAGTTGAAAAAGGAAAGATATGTATTCGCAAAGTTGGAACTGATCAAAATCTTGCGGATCCATTCACGAAGCTCCTAGAAAGACCGAAACATGAGCGTCATGCGAGTGGCTTAGGACTCCGATATTCTAGTAATTGGATTTGATCTATTTTGTATTTACGTTTAAAAGACTTTTGTAATTTAACTCTTTTATATGATTATGAAATCTTGAGTTAAATTCTAATTTTGCATGTTTAATCCATGAATAAGTTATCTTATTCTAAAAGTCCGTAGTCGATCACATTTGTGGGAACAAATATGAAGCAAGACTATTATGAACTAGGATTGGTGGATATTCATAAGGAATGAATATGGAGCATAGGTTTGCTGCCAAGGTTCATAGATATTTGTGGGATACGAATATTGGACTGACCCGCTCTCAATATTACTACATGGAGTCAATGGACCTGATCATTAGTAATTTTGAGTAAAGGAGAATTTCATATTATCCTTAGACCTGAGATGTATACTGGGTCTTGATTTTCACCAAGTATTACACTTTGACTCTGCCCTTCGCTATTCGTAAAAGATGGTACATAAGGATGAGCTCAGGTGGAGTATAAAGTGATAGTGAGAGGCGTATACAGTCAAGATGGAATTTGTTCCTCTTATGTGTTGAGAGTTTAGATGTCTAAGGCCTGATAAAGTTGAATTGTAAAGAGAATGATCGCCTATGTCTCTTAGATCCAACATGACATCTAGTAACAAAGGGATATAATGATAGATTCACCTAAATCATATCAAGTAAGGGACTTGAAGGGATGATGTTAATGAATGGCACTTCGTCAAACACATTAGGGGTGGTGAACTGTTGTTAGGCGGTATTCACCACTTGCATTAATTTTCTATGTATCTCGTGCAAGTGGGAGATTGTTGGAATTACGTATGCCCGAGACACATACTTATATTAATGTGGCTAACTGTGTTTGATCCAAGTCGGGTCATACCCAATAACAAGCTAGACGACACCAAATGTATTCTTTTAATGATTTGATCATTTAAATGAATACCGAACACTACGTGTTTAGAAAATTGGTTTTCTAAACAAACACACTTGAGGATTTAAATAAATTATCTGGATAATTTGTTTATATAAATTAATTATTTAATTGGTTAAATAATTATATAAATGTATGTACATTTTATAAAAATGAGTTTTATAAAATGAATGGAGATGTTTTAAATGGTTAAAACAAAATACAAAACAAAAAAAAAAAAAAAAAAAAGGAAAACAAAACCGGCCACCCATGTGGGGGTGGTGGTTTTACCCAATCAAAAACAAGATGCTCTTTGTAACTTGTCATGGGTTCCTTTTAATCCTCCATTCACCATACATGCATTAGGGTCTTGTTCTTTTGTTAATTTCAAGTGTGTAAAGAATTCAAAATATTTCTCTCTTCCTCTCCAAAACTCACGGCCATTTTGGGCAGTTTTGGGAGAGCTTTGTGAGCTTGTTCAAGTGTTCAAATCCTAGCAACAAGTTGGTGTGTTGTCACAAATAGCTTGGGGTATCACACTCTTGAGGTCTTCTTCTTTGGAGGCTTGTCATTCATCCACCATCCCTTCAACAACCCTCTTGTTCTTCTAAAGGTAGAAGAAGGTATAATTTACATTTTGTGAGCATCTTGTTCTTGTAATTTTGATCCTTGGCTTCGGGTTCTAGTTTTAACATAATGGTATGTTCATTAACAAGTTTTAAAATCTAAGCTTCCGTTGCGTTTTCATGTTAAAATGGTTAACTTGAAACTTTGATAACCTTGTATAAAACCCAACAATTATAAGGGTCTGGTCCCTTGGTTTTCGAATATTAGTAGGGTTCGATTCCCTCTTCGTTACCATACAACCATACATCATACCTCGAGTATTAATAGGGCTCGGTACCCTTTTCGTAACCATACAACCATACAACCGTCATTTCCTTCTTTTATTAACTTTATTACGTTCATACACATAAACATACATATCATACTTACCATATTTATAACGTTACAACCTGACAGTACGTGCAATATCCGAAGATCGTTCACGCCCCGACAAGTATTCATTTGAAATATTCATACATCTACGATATATAATATTCGTACCTTTATTTTTAACCTGACGGTACGCGCAATATCCGAAGATCGTTCGCGTACCGACAAACAATCATTCAAATCTATCACACATATCACATATGACATACACTTATCACTTAGGATAAATGTATTAACAACACATCGAGTATGCACGCAGCCCCGAAAACATAACAAGGAATGGGGCTAGAAACTCACCTGAATTCTGCTTCTTTCTCTGGTAGCTGTAAATCCCCTCTTTAACTGAGCTCGGCTAACTGTACAAGTTACACGTATCAATACTCGCCTGACCTAATCTGGTGGCCTAGTATTAGCTTACTTTAACTTATCGCTTTATAATTTATTTTCTAATCAAACTTGGCTTTAGGCGAAGTTAACCCTCGGGCGAACTTAGCTTCAGGCGAAGTTAAACCTTAGGCGAACTTGGCTTCAGGCGAAGTTAAACCTTAGGCGAACTTGGCTTCAGGCGAAGTTATCCTTAGGCGAACTTGGCTTCAGGCGAAGTTATCCTTAGGCGAACTTGGCCGTAGGCGAAGTTATCCTTAGGCGAACTTGGCTTGAAGGCGAAGTTTCGCTTGAAGGCGAAGTTCATCAGGCGAACTTAATCTTGCAGGCAAAGTTATCGCGCTGCAGATCTGTTTGCCCATAACTCCTTCGTTTCTTAGCCAAATAACTCGATTTTGGTACCCACGGAATCGTATGATCGGCGCCTACAAATCCCAACCATCAAATCGGCCTAAAATCGACGTTTTAGGGGTCCGATTTGGGCAGTTTGGGTTTCGGGTCCGGTTAACCCATCCAATCCTAACCATTTTCAGTAATATTAGCTTTGGAGGATATGTTCTTACCTTACCAACTCAGATCTATCAACAAAATCTCGGGTCTCGGCTTCGAATCTTGATCGGTTAGAATGTGTGTGTTTTGAGTGTGTGAAGAAAGAAGGTGGAAATGAAAGATTGGGTTTGGGATGGGATATTTATATCCCTCTAAGCCCAAGGACCTGAGGCCCATTCTCATTTAACCCATCTCAATTAATCCAACACTAGCCCGACTCATACAAACTCCTACTCTATTATTTATTTCCTAATAACCCGGGTAAACTTTCTCTCTAATATTAAGTAATATAATTAATATTACCTGGAAATTTCGGGATGTTACATAACGAGTAAAATCGTTTAAAATTGTATTTCGGTGTGTATGCTAGCCCAAAATGTAAAAGAGTAAAAAGGTTCCTGGTGTATGGTGTGAGTATCGGTTCTGCAAGGTTAAAGCGGGAATGAATATGCTTAAGGGTTAAGATCGAAAAATGATCTGGCTTTAGTCTCCACCGTCAGCATACTGTTAGTGTTTATATTGGGTGTACGCAGCTAACCCACCACACCAAAATCACCTTGCAAGTGGTTCCAATCACCAATCATTACTTTGCCAATGCCAGTTGTAACTGAAGGGAGAATGGTGTGATCTGAATTCTTTCCTCAACTTTAGCTCGAAGGATTGAGCTTAGGTGCTTTGTCTAGGGTGGACCACTATGTATCTATAAGAATAACCCCCTTGCTGACCAGTTGCTTAACTTCACAAATTACAGATTTAACAATTTTTGTTGTTTTCGCAAAGGAGGGTTTCAAAAGTGGAGAGCCTTACGCTAGCTAACAGGAGTAGTTCTTAATGCCACTCGCTGGTGTCACCTAGGGCACTGATGCATGATAATTCCTTGCATGTCTCCTCACCTTTCACTGGTACTCAACTGGGTCTTTTCCGAACTAGTGGTGGCATCAAAAGACATAACAAAAATGCGAAGCAAGACACGAAGTAACAAGTGAAAAGGTATCTTATCAACAAGGGATGGTGACATGGGTAACGTGGACCTACCAGTGTCATGGTGTATGTGAATGCTATGTATGTATGTAATGCAATGCATGAAAACAATGTACTGATGGGTTGACACTTTTGAAAAACTGTTGTTGAGCTTTGAAAACGGTTATAGACTGGTTTTTAATAACAAACCGTGTTCACTATAACCAATGGCTCTGATACCAATCTGTCACACCCCCAAATTTCGACTAACGGAGTTATACCGCGAGGTGTGTGACATACCAGGATATAGCTCATTCGTTATACCAAACAACCAAATTAAAGTATTCATAACATTTATTTAAGTCTCATTCAAACTTGAGAAAACAAAATCCAAACCGACAATTTAAAAGTGTTGCGGAAGCGTTAAAGTAAGTGTTTTAAGATAAACAATAAACCAAGTGTTTGAAAACCCGTAACCCATCATGTATAAACAATGTGAAATAAAAGTTCATGCGATGAGTGTGACTCGTAACATATGCAATGCAACACGCTCCATAGCACACCTAGAAACCTGGGCAAGTATAAATACTCAAGGGTCAACACGAGGTTGGTGAGTTCATAGGTTGTGGTAAAAAGTAATATATATAGTATAGATAGTATACGTAGCATCAGTTGTATACATAGATTTAGCACTTTTCAAATATACTGGGGTAGCTAACCCATTTACAAGCTACTAGACGTTTGAATCAAAGCTGAATGTTTGTATACCTTCTTACCAGGTCTATCACATAACACTGGCGATGTATGTTAGGACAATTTACACCCGTCCGACCTCCAGTCGAGTTATTGCAGGTGGGGTTTGTCAAACCCAGTAGTACTACTTAAATTTCCCCGCGATCCCATCCTAACGGTTCAAGGTATGTAAGGACTTTAAGTGATATGAGGGCATCTAGTATACACTTGTGATACATAAGAAATACATAAATCCAAAGTAAGTCGCTGCGTTTTCATTCAGAAAACCAGTATGTAAGTATGTCCATGTTTTCAATCCAGAAAACAAGTAAGGAAAATGTTTTGTTGTTTTCAATCCAGAAAACAAGTATACGAAAATAGTTTTGTTGTTTTCAATCAAGAAAACAACTAGGAGAAAGCATGAACTCACCTGGTGAAGTGTAATGGACTTTTCTCAAACCAAATGTATGCACTTGACTCGTTAACTTTTACCTAGTAGAAGTGTTTAAGCTATGAGAGTGTGTTCAATAACACATAACTCTAAAACTCACATATGGACCCACACACAAACACAAACTTGACTCGACGACTCGTTGGTGATAATGAGTAACGTCAAATATACTAAAAAGTCCTAACATGTATCCCCACATTATATCATGGCAAAGCAACCAAGTATTCATCTTACAACTTAACTTATAATCATTCAGTTTACGAGACAGATTTTAGCATGTACAAACTGATTTTATTAACTATGCAAAATTCAAAGATAAATTCTACAAAATTTATCACAGTAGAATAAATGGATTAGGTTTCTCAAAAAATTTTTATTATATTTTTATCATGTATAAAAAGCTCACAATAATTCAATCATTGCAGATAGGTACAAACAGTTTAGCAGATTGCACAACAAAAAGTATTTTCATGGTACTATCATTCATTTATCTAAATTACGCAAGGCAAATTTAGTTGTCTCCTAAATTCATAATGCTAAGTTCCAGAAGTGGAATTAACCCATTTGGCTTTGTCAATCTCAATTTATGATGTCGGGATGTTAGACCAGAAAACATCTTTCTAAATCAGATTAGATATGCAATCTTGTAAAATCATAAAACCTATCTTCTGTATATTCAAAAATTACAATTCATAACTTTCTGGAAACTAGACTCGATGATATATTTCCTAGAATCAACAATATATTAAAAAGCATCGTTTGTCATCAAGTTACAGTCAAAACAATAAGCGAGTACAAAGCTGTCAGCATTCTGATTCCAACAAAGATCGATCAATAATTATGTATGCGACAACCCTAATGTTCTACCCCACCAATAAACAAACCAACATCATTACAACCATCATAAAACCTCCATATTACAGAAATCTTTCATATCTTATTAGGGGTTTTCAACACAAAGACTAGACAAGCACGTAAACGAGTTATTATCGATGAAACCCTTACAATTACAGATCATACAATGATGTTGATGACTCCTAATTTTCCTAATCACCCACATACTCCCACACTCCCAACCATGCGAGCCTGCTATCATTGTGGTAGACCAAATCATCTACGCAACGCAGGCCCAAAACTCATTTATCGTATCCAAACCTACCCAAACCAAACCAACCAACTCCAAATATATCAAGCCCAAACCTTCCAACCACAAACCCAGGTCAATCAAGCACAAGCCAATCAAGCCCAACCAGTGCAAGCCCAACCCATACAAGCTATTCAAACCCAATTAAACCAAGCCGATCAAACTCAAGTAGGTCAAGCCATCCAGGGTACGCAAGGACGCGTGTAGATCAACGCCAATGAATTCCAGCTAAGAAATCATTGCACCGCCCCACACTAGCCCTTATACCTAAAGACCCACCTATCCTCGAGGAGACAAGCGCTGTGGACAACATTCTTTTTCTCCCTTTTCTCATTTGTTATTTTCGTCTTTGTTCTTTTCATTTGAATAATGTCTCCATGTACTCTAAATTTTCAATGATATTGATGAATTTATGTTTGCATTTGGTTAAACTGATTTACTATTCTCACAAAGCACGACATGCATTCATAGTTATCTATAGAATAAGATTTAGTTAACTCTTAAATTAATTCAATCTAACGGTCTATGAGCGATCAACCCCAAACGTAAGCGTTAGTGGAATCGGGACCATGTGCACAGTTATGTTCATGGTTATCTAATAGAAACCGTAATCACCCTCTTGGCTGCCTATGACCGGTTTACTTTCTAGCCGGGGCTATGCATTTAGCTAAAGACATAGCTATCTAATAAGAGCCTCATGTACTTGTTTACTTTCAGTGATTTGATATTATACTTGCGATTTTCCAAATATCCCAATGCAGACGTCTCAAAAAAAATAAACCCCTCCCTGTGGCTGTTAAATTTCCCCGAGGTTATTAATGTTAACATCTTTGCGTCATTATTTCACTTTTCCAAATTCTTTGATAGTTTCTTGTGGTTTCACGAATTTTAGTCTTTGATGACCCCAATGTTTCATATATTTAACTTATGATGAATATTTTTCATTTATCATAGTATTCTTAATATCAAGGGTTTTCTTTTGACTTTAATGCTTCGTTAGTTTATTTCATCTTTCAACCTTCTATTTAGATATTCTTTGATTCTAGAATTTCATTATTTAAATTTATTCAATTATTTCGTTGGTTATTGTTAACTTTGACGTTACATTATTTATCTTGATATTTGACCTCAAGAACTTAATCATATATTTTCGTTATATCCAATCCTTATAGTTTATTCTTGATTTAAAAACTTTCACATAGGAATTTATTTTATCTTAATCCACACAATGGGACGGATTATGTGGACCATCCAACGACAAAGGTAATTATGGGTCGACACATAATTATCCAAGTCCTCGCATGAAAGACATAATAAGTACGTTGTGTCGCATAACTCAAAACCTTGAATGATTTTGAAAAATGGGACAAATGCAGTATGATAAGGGCATGGTGGATACGCCGCTAGTACATCCTATATATAAGTTCCCTTACCATACACCCATTTGTGACGTTTTTTGGGCTATTCAAAGATCGACGTTATTGTTTATTTAATTATGCACTTGTAAAATTGTTAAAACTATTAAACAACTCCTTGTATGTGTAGTTTGCTTTTAAATTTTATTTTAATTTTAATTTCGGTACGAAATTTCTAAAAGTTGTGAATCCTGTAACATTGGTTATTTTTCAAACCCGAAAACTCAACCCATTTCGAATTTTCGGTTATATATATATATTTATATATATATATATATATATATATATATATATATATATATATATATATATATATATATATATATATATATATATATATATTTATATATATATATTAACAATATTAATAAATTTTTGTTTCACGTTTATTATGTGACAATCGTCACTATTTATTATTTGAAATTCTATTTCTATTCGTTAAACTGACCGTTTTATCGTTCAATGTATTTTTGTTCGATGTTTTATCGTTAATATCTTACTCCCAGTAATTTACGATTATCTTTTGTTCATATTCTATTTTTCTTGATTGTTTAACGGACCTCCGAGATTTAAAGTTCATGTTTAAATGATTTTCAAACATTACGGGTATAATAAGATAAATATCAAAACTTATAACTTTTATTAAGTTTTAATCATCTTTCCAAAATCCAAGGTTCATTTAGTAAATTTAACTTTAACTCAGTTTTAAAAACTAACTAAACCACAGTGGCCATTTGTGTAACTTGAATTTTAAAATATAATATTATAATATAAACCAACCCAGCCCCCCACCATCCGCTTCGGTTTTCCGGCAGCATGCCGGCGGCGAGCTATGCAACTCTGGCGTCCTTAATAACTCACCCAAACTTGCGTTTAACCCAAAATTAATATTAGTAAATCATTTCAACACAAACGGTTTGATGTGCGTCAGATAACCCACAACAATGCTTAAATATAAAAAGAAAATCCTAAAACCACACACAATCGGCAAGTGTACCGATCGCAAGTAGTATATACCTAGGAAGTCCAAGTATCGAACATGAGGACACGTAAGAACGCTAATGATTACAAACCCTAGACAAGACCTACCTAAGAATAATATTTAATTGATTTTAATTTTGATTTTTCTTTTTATAAAATAATTTAAACTAATTTAACTAACTTACTTAACTTAACGGAGCTAACGGGAAAACTTAACGGCACTAACGATGTTTTAACGAATTTGGAGAAAGAACTACCTAGGCAAAAATCCTATTGACAGTTCAACGGCTAACGGAATTAACTAATCACACAACACCGGGGTCTTAAAAATAAAATTAATCTACTAAGGCTCACTAAAGTTCGCTAGATCACCTCTCGGTACTAACCCTCACGAATCTAAGAAGACTGAATTAACTTACCGGAATAAAGATTACTAAGGTACCTTAATGACGCATCTGCTCTCGGACTCAATGACACAAAACCCGCTAAAAATTGGTACTAGCAACTCTAGGGATAAAGGGGTAACAATATCTAACTTGATCTAGGACACTTATCTGCACGCAAATCTAAACCGAACAAGACCAAAACTCGCTCTCGCACAATTCTAACCTAGCCGAATAAAGAAACGAGACAAACCGACCTCCTATTACCTCTCGGTCGCTAGGAAGGTGAACCTATTGAATTTTAATAATTAATTGCATAAAAGATTCCTATGGTCGTGCTAACCAAAACAAGATCAAAAACACTATGTGTATGACCTAAACGTAGAACCCTAACCAAACGATACACAATCAATCAATCAAAGTCATACGCAGAATCAAAAGCAATAATTATATAAAAACAATATTTTAACACATCCAAGATTAAATTATATAAAGTTTTTCAATAATAATTATGACATGTAACAAGTCAAAACCAGATAAGCTGTCAAACAAAATCAATATTCATCTAAACCTAAGTAGTTCAAGAGATTTAGCTACTCATATTTAAGAACGAAATTAAAGCATAAAAAGTAGCAAAACTCATGTCTTTAAATTATGGAATAAAGAAAACACGTTAAAAGATTGAAACCGAAATACTTGACGAATTGAGAGTACTCCCAATCTTCTCTTGTGATGAGATGAATGGTAGCCTTCAAAAATTTGTCTTCTTTGCTTCCACCAGGAAACCAAAAGTCTCTTGTCTAACTTCTTTTTTTTCCGTCACCAGTCCCAATACCAAATTAACAGCCTTCAAGTAAATAATATATATTTTCCTTTCTGGCCTTCTCCCTTTGTCCGCCACCGCCCACTAATTCCTCCATCTGACCTACCCCCCTTTTGAATAAAGAAAAAGATTACTTTATAAACTACCGATACCATAACACATGCTCGTGACCTATTACTTCACGGGCTAGTGATGCTAGATATGACTTAAGAGATCGGTCCCACTTCCAAGCAATCATAAGGCTAAGGGGTGTGGGGGGCTCTAATGGGGGCTCCAGTGGAGGCTCCAGCCAATAATATTATGACGTGTGGCAGAGAGAGAAACTGGATAAGGGGTGTGTTGGAGCCCCAGTTGGAGCCCCTGGCCCTGGTGTGGAGGGGCTCCAGCAGGGGCTCCAGCGAATTTTTTTTTTTATTTTTTTATAAATATATTCAAACAACATATTATTAAAAAAACCTATAAATTATTAAAAAAACACACATTTTTTTTAAATTCAAATTACAAAAAAAACATACTAAAAATTAAACAAACAATAATACTTAATAATAACACTAATCTAATACAAGATCATCGAGTACGACGACATTTTTTTTAAAAAAAAAGTTGGGAAGATGGGTTGATTTTGGGTTTTATTTTGAAGTTGTGGTGATTGATATGGGTGAAATGAGGTATTTTATAGATGAAATGGGGTATTATTTAGGGAAAAAATATTTTTTTTTTAATTTAATCCCTTCCCAACGGCTCTTTTTACCTTCCCAACGTCCATTTTCTCTCTCTTCTCCCGCGACCAGCCTCACGCCTCCCTGGATTTCTGCGCTCGCGCCCCGGGGCGCGAGCGGAGGGGCTCTAGCGCCCCGGTTAGCGGCCCACACCCCTCAGCCTAATAAACTCTTGGCCAAATTTTCATTGCCTACGTCACTGTCTAAATCCCAAACAAATACAAAACTTTATCACATATATATTCTAATAACTTGAAATCATTAATACGTCAATACTCAAGTTTGTGTTACGAGATGCATTTTTTTAGGTGTATAATAATAATAATAGCATATAACATTTATTCGAATTTCACTCGTTGGTCTCAAGATTAGTAAAAATACTCAATTTTAGTTTGTTGACTCTTGAAACCAATAACATATAAATATGAACCGATTTGGCAAACTATTATATAAAAATTTTTTAAAAGATACTCAAAAGTGTAGGAAATAGTTATAATATTTATATATAATTTAGCTCATATCAAATATTCTCACACTAAAATCTTTTTCGTCCTTTAAAAAGAATTCTACACAGAATCATAACCAAGTTTAACCGACATCTCTTGGTTTTATTTATTATTATTATTATTATTATTATTTTAAAGTATTAGAACAAGTGACCCATTACCCAAATATTTCTGTCCACTTTTCAACTTTCACCTAATAAGTTAGATCAGTTCGATTGCCGGTATTCCAGTCCACTTAAACCCATGCCCCTAATACTTACCGAGGCAAATAAGGCGTGACAATTTCATTAGTTTGTATGACTAAGCGGGACCCACACTTGAAAGCCCTGCCGCCACTTCACCACGTTCCATTATGGTTTTACCAGGCCGAATCACCCCAGTTTGACTTAAACCTATTGCCACATGATCAAAACATTTTCCACTCATATACAACCTATAAACTCTAGCTTGGTCCTTGATCGAACGACATTAGTTTCCTTCATGGTGGTTTTGAAATTTTTTTTTCTGCCTTTTAGCTTTTTGCATTTTTTTTTTAAATTCACCATGTTGGACGATATTACAGACTGCATCAAGGCTCAGGTCTGCGCCACCACGCAACAAAGGGCAGAGCAAAACTATATTCTGCTATTTGCAGGAATAGATATGTATACATAAGATTATATATATAAGTACGTATACAAAAATTAGGTTTTTATATAAAGGTGATCATATGACTCGAGGCTTAAGTATAACCCGGCTTTTCATTCCAGTCCTGTTACGGGCTTAGTTAAACAAACAAAACTCTAAAATGTTTCCCACCAAAGTCAGGCCATTTAAAAGGTTCAATTAGGTCAACAACCAAACCGCCCTTTCATTCTTAGAGGCTGAGCCTACCAGCACATCGATTACTGAGTGTAAACTGTTCGGTTACAAAACATTACGTGCGGGTCTAATGGGCACTGTTCTTATTTATTATATTATATATTTTGAAAACACCAAGAAGTATTAAATAACCACTGCTCGGTAATAATATAATTTCTTGTTTAATGTAGAGAAAACAAATTTCAAGGGATTATTTTTTCAAATTTTTTATTTTTTTATTTTTATTGTATATTTTTTTTTTCAAAATTTTTCTACAACTAAGTAAAATAAATCCCCATTCCCACACTTAGAACGAAATCGTCCTCGATGAGAACAAAGAAAAGAAATAAATTAAAAATAAATAAAACAAAACTAAAAATATAATACACAAGAATAAAACAAAGAACGGGTTACTCCCCTGGTTTCTGTGCAGAATCTTCAATTGCCGAGTAGTAACCAAACAACCGTATAGCATATCATTCGCGGCCGCAACCTCGGGAGAACCTGTTCCAAAACGCCCTCGTAGCTACCATGCGCATAATATAACCTGCAAAACTCAAACTCGCTCGCATGTAGCGGCGTACAAAACGGAAAACAAAAACATAAAGAAATAAACGTATTTTTGTGTTTTTGGTTTTTATAATTTTTATATTTTTACTTTTTTTTATTATATTTTTTTTATAATTGAATACCCCTTAAATCGACCGACTCGAATGGAGATTGAGTACGAGCGGTTTAATTTTGGAACATCCTAAAATAGACAAAAACAAATAAAACAGATAGCACAAACAAATATCAGAAATACAAACTCTACAACTCGACATTCTCTTCAGCCATCGGCTCGCCAATGTAGTGCTTCAGTCTATGACCATTCACCTTAAATTTCCCGCTTTTATCCTCTATCTCAATAGTGCCATAGCGTCGCAACGCCTTCTCCATCTGCGCATTGCAGAAGTGAGTACCTCTATCACTGATCAACGCCTTCGGGACACCAAAATGAGCAAAAAGGCTCTTGAGAAAACGGACTACAACTCAGGCATCATTCGTGGGTAAGGCCTTGGCCTCAACCCACTTCGAGACATAATCAACAGCCACAAGTATGTACTTGTTCCTACGCGAAGATGGAAACGGTCCCATGAAATCATTGGCCCACACATCGAAAACCTCACAAACCTGAATAGCATTTTGGGGCATTTCATTTCAGGACGAAATGTTGCCGACACACTGACAATGGTCACAACTCCTAACAAACGCGTGCGCATCCTTAAAAATCGAACGCCAATAAAAGCCACATCAAACACCTTCTTCACTGTCAAACTCGCACCGTGGTGACCTCCTGTCGGTCCGACATGGCAATGGCTCAGAATCTGTCATCCCTCCTTAACGTCAACACACCTCCTGATCAACTGGTCAGCACCTATACGAAAGAGATACGTGTCGTCCCACAGGTAAAACTTAACATCAGCAAAGAATTTCTTCTTTTGCTGGTAAGATATCTTCGGGTAGTACACGTCCACAAGATAGTTCGCGAAGTCCCCGAACCATAGAAAACCCTCATCCTGAGCTGAAATAAAACATGAGACCTCTGTCGGAAAGTGGTCATTAATCCAGACCCCCAGCTCTCCTAACTCAGCTCCCCTCAAGATGTGAAAGATGATCGGCCGCCACATTCTCGGCCCCCTTTTTATCACGGATTTAAATATCAAACTCTTGAAGAAACAGGATCCATCAGATAAGACGCGGCTTAGCATCCTGTTTGCTAAAGAGATAGCTAATGGCAGAATGATCCATGTACACAATTGTCTTGGATAGAACAAGATAGGACCTGAATTTATCAAACGCGAACACCATAACTAAAGCTCTTTCTCGGTGGTAGTGTAACTCTCCTATGCACCATTCAAGTTCCGACTAGCATAGTAAATCGGATGGAAGTGCTTATCCTTCCGCTGTCCAAGAACCGCTTTGACTGCGAAGTCGCTCGCATCACACATCAACTCAAAAGGAAGCGACCAGTCGGGAGCAATCATGATCGGGGCGTTAACGAGTTTGTCTTTTAAAAGATCAAATGCCTTGATACACTGCTCAGAAAACACAAACGGGGCATCCTTCTCCAGAACTTTGGTCATGGGTCTCGCGATCTTAGAAAAATCTTTGATCAACTGACGGTAGAACCCGGCGTGACCCAAGAAACTCCGGTTGGATCTCACAGAAGTGGGTGGGGGAAGATTAGAAATGGTCTCGACCTTCGCTCGGTTGACCTCTATCCCCGCACTCGAAATACGATGCCCCAAAACGATGCCCTCGCATACCATGAAGTGACACTTCTCCTAGTTAAGGACTAGGTTGGTGTCAATGCACCAGGCCAACATCCTCTCAAGGTTAGAGAGACACAGATCAAAAGAGCTCCCAAACACAGAAAAATCATCCATGAACACCTCCATGGAGTCCTCGATCATGTCATGAAATATAGCCACCATGCACCTCTGAAATGTGGCTGGAGCGTTACACAATCCGAACAACATACATCTATAGGCAAAAGTTCCTTATGGGCAGGTAAATGTGGTTTTCTCCTGGTCATCGAGAGCAATCGGAATCTGAAATTACCCAGAGAAACCATCCAAAAAGCAGTAATACTGCTGACCTGCCAAACGCTCCAACATCTGATCAATGAAAGGTAAAGGAAAGTGGTCTTTCTTCGTGGCTTCATTCAGTCTGTAGTAATCAATGCAGACTCTCCAACTAGTCACAGTCCTAGTGGGAATGAGCTTGTTCCTCTCATTGGTGATGAAAGTCATGCCACCCTTTTTAGGAACCACTTTGACTAGACTAACCCACGAACTATCAGAAATGGAGAAGATGATCCCCGCATCAAAGAGTTTGATAATCTCCTTCTTGATAACCTCCTGCATCTTCGCATTAACCCACCGCTGCGGCAGAATGACATTCCTGAAATTATCCTCTATGAGGGTTTTATGAGTGCAGAACGAAGGGTTGATACCCTTAATGTCGATAATCTTCCATGCAATGGCCTCCTTGTGCTCTCTCAGCACCCTCAATAACTTCTCTCTCTCAACCTCCGTCAAAGCAGATGCAATAATAACCGGCAACTTCCTCTCCTCGTCCAAAAAAGCGTACTCCAAATGGGCGGGCAAATCCTTAAGCTCTAAGGAAGGTGGGGGGCTCTCGACGGAAGGTCGGTCCATCGGATCGTCTCGTACGATCCCAGCAGACACTTCAGATTCAGGGGTATGTGACTCGGTGTCATCATCCGTTGACAGATCGTTCATGGGAACCATCTCAATCTCCAGAATCTCCCTATCGAGAATCTGAGTGTCGGAGGCTGATCCTCCACATATCTCACTGAAAAACTCCCCAACATGCTCCATGATGGTATCGATAAAGTACAAGGAGTCATCAGCAGACTTGGGGTGTTTAAGTGACTATCGAACGTCGAATGTGACGTTCTCATCCCCAACTCTCAAGATCAACTTACCCCTCGCATATGTCGATCAACGCCTGTGCAGTGGCAAGGAATGGTCGGCCTAAGATAAGCGGTACACTATCATCATCGTTCATGTCCAGAATGACAAAGTCCACCGGGAAAATGAACTTGTCGACACGAACAAGCGTGTTCTCGACCACCCCTCGAGGGTATTTCACACAACAATAAGCAAGCTGGATACTCATCCTGGCAGGCCTCGGTTCACCTAAACCCAGCTTGCTGTACATGGAATACGGCATAAGATTAATACTGGCACCAAGATCAGCCAACGCATGAATCACCGTATCATCACTCAAGATGCAGGGAATCGTGAAACTCCCTGGATCGGCCATCTTCTCTGGTAGCTTCCTCTATAAGACAGCAAAAGAATTAGCACTCAAAGAGATGGAAGCGACCTCAGCTAACTTCTCCTTATTCGATAGAATATCCTTAAGGAACTTTACATGTTTCGGCATCTGAGTAACTGCCTCAAGAAATTGAATATTAAGGTGAAGCTGCTTCAGAAGATCAAGAAATTTAGAATTCTGCTCCTCATCTCTATCTCTACGGAGTCTCCCGGGGTATGGCACTCTAGGTTTGTAGACTCTCGGTGGCTCGCTCGGTAACTGCTGTCTCTCGGCCTGTGCTGAACTCCCTAAGCTGCTCCTTCGATGCACCTAGGCCGGCGGAGACTCCATCTTAATCTTCTCATCCACCTGCTCCTTTATATCAACAATTGCAGGCTCCTCGACTACCCTCCCTCTAGACCTCAACAGAATCACGAGCTCATCTCGTGCCCCTGCACCGCTCCTCGTCGTCACAGCTTTCAAGAATCCCTTCGGGGTTTGCTCGGTGTTACTCGGTAGCGTACCCTGCGGCCTCTCGTTCAATCGACAAGCTATCTCTCCCATCTACCGCTCGAGACTGAATCGACGCTCCCTGATTCCTCATGAACTGCTCGTGCTCCCGAAACTTCTCCTAGGTCTCCTAATGTTGGGAATCCTCTTGTGTCATAAGCTGTGACAACATCTGCGTCTTCTCCGCGATCATCTCCTCTAAAGTGGGCTTCTTCTCCCTACTGCTTGCTCCTTCACCCGCATCCTGGAATACACTCTGACACTGCCGTTAACACGAGCTGCCAGATTCCATCGAACATTCTGAATACCATTTACCTAAGAATAATATTTAATTGATTTTAATTTTGATTTTTCTTTCTATAAAATAATTTAAACTAATTTAACTAACTTACTTAACTTAACCGAGTTGACGGGAAAACTTAACGGCACTAACGAGGTTTTAACGAATACGGAGAAACAACTACCTAGGCAAGAATCCTATTGACAGTTCACACGGAATTAACTAATCACACAACACCGGGGTCTTAAAAATAAAATAAATCAACTAAGGCTCACTAAACATCGCTAGATCACCTCTCGGTCTCACCAACTAACCCTCACGAATCTAAGAAGACTGAATTAACTTACCGGGATAAAGATTACTAAGGTACCTTAATGACGCATCTCCTCTCGGACTCAACGACACAAAACCCGCTAAAAATTGGTACTAGCAACTCTAGGGATAAAGGGGTAACAATATCTAACTTGATCTAGGACACTTATCTGCACGTAAATCTAAACCGAACAAGACCAAAACTCGCTCTCGCACAATTCATGTTTAAACAATTTTCAAACATTACGGGTATAATAAGATAAATATCAAAACTTATAACTTTTATTAAGTTTTAATCATCTTTCCAAAATCCAAGGTTCATTTAGTAAATTTAACTTTAACTCAGTTTTAAAAACTAACTAAACCAGAGTGGCCATTTGTGTAACTTGAATTTTAAAATATAATATTATAATATAAACCAACCCAGCCCCCCACCATCCGCTTCGGTTTTCCGGCAGCATGCCGGCGGCGAGCTGTGCAACTCCGGCGACCTTAATAACTCACCCAGACATGCGTTTAACCCAAAATTAATATTAGTAAAACGTTTCAACACAAACGGTTTGATGTGCGTTGGATAACCCACAACTATGCTGAAATATAAAAAGAAAATCCTAAAACCACACACAACCGGCAGTGTACCGATCGCAAGTAGTATATACCTAGGAAGTCCGAGTATCGAACATGAGGACACATAAGAACGCTAATGATTACAAACCCTAGACAAGACCTACCTAAGAATAATATTTAATTTATTTTAATTTTGATTTTGATTTTTATAAAATAATTTAAACTAATTTAACTAACTTACTTAACTTAACGGAGCTAACGGGAAAACTTAACGGCACTAACGATGTTTTAACGAATTTGGAGAAAGAACTACCTAGGCAAGAATCCTCGGCTAACGGAATTAACTAATCACACGACACCGGGGTCTTAAAAATAAAATTAATCTGCTAAGGCTCACTAAAGTTCGCTAGATCACCTCTCGGTACTAACCCTCATGAATCTAAGAAGACTGAATTAACTTACCGGGATAAAGATTACTAAGTTACCTTAATGACGCATCTCCTCTCGGACTCAACGACACAAAACCCGCTAAAAATTGGTACTAGCAACTCTAGGGATAAAGGGGTAACAATATCTAACTTTATCTAGGACACTTATCTGCAAGCAAATCTAAACCGAACAAGACCAAAACTCGCTCTCGCACAATTCTAACCTAGCCGAATAAAGAAACGAGACAAACCGACCTCCTATTACCTCTCGGTCGCTAGGAAGGTGAACCTATTGAATTTTAATAATTAATTGCATAAAAGATTCCTATGGTCGTGCTAACCAAAAAAAGATCAAAAACACCAAGTGTATGACCTAAATGTAGAACCCTAACCAAACAATACACAATCAATCAATCAAAGTCATACGCAGAATCAAAAGCAATAATTATATAAAAACAATATTTTAACACATCCAAGATTAAATTATATAAAGTTTTTCAATAATAATTATGACATGTAACAAGTCAAAATCAGATAAGCCGTCAAACAAAATCAATATTCATCTAAACCTAAGTAGTTCAAGAGATTTAGCTACTCATATTTAAGAACGAAATTAAAGCGTAAAAAGTAGCAAAACTCATGTCTTTAAATTATGGAATAAAGAAAACACGGTAAAAGATTGAAACCGAAATACTTGACGAATTGAGAGTACTCCCGATCTTCTCTTGTGATGAGATGAATGGTAGCCTTCAAAAATTTGTCTTCTTTGCTTCCCACCAGGAGACCAAAAGTCTCTTGTCTAAATTCTTTTGTTTTTCATCACCAATCCCAATACCAAATTACCAGCCCTCTAGTAAATAATATATATTTTCCTTTCTGGCCTTCTCACTTTGTCCGCCGCCGCCCACTAATTCCTCCATCTGACCTACCTCCCTTTTGAATAAGAAAAAAGATTACTTTATAAACTCCCGACACCATAACACATGCTCGTGCCCTATTACTTCACGGCCTAGTGATGTTAGATATGACTTTAGAGATCGAGCCCACTTCCAAGCAATCATAATAAACTCTTGGCCAAATTTTCTTTGCCTACATCACTATCTGAATCCCAAACAAATACAAAACTTTATCACATATATATTCTAATAACTTGAAATCAATTAATATGTCATTACTCAAGTTTGTGTTAGGAGATGCATTTATTTTAGGTGTATAACAATAATAATAACATATAACATTTATTCGAATATCACTCGTTGGTCTGAAGTTTAGTAAAAATACTCAATTTTAGTTTGTTGACTCTTGAAACCAATAACATATAAATATGAACCAATTTGGCAAACTATTATATAAAAAACCTTTAAAAGATGCTCAAAAGTGTAGGAAATAGTTATAATGTTTATATATAATTTAGCCCATATCACGGTTAATATCAAACCACCTTAATGTCATGTATTAACCCTGTATAATGATAGAATTAATGGCATAAACGGCCAGAAAAATTATAAAACGCAATAACAATCATTAATCGTCCAGCGGTTCAATTCGTACTATAAATAGAATGAGAATCAGTGAACAAACTTGTTCATAACAACTAATATCTCTAAAATACTCCCTGTAATCCCAAATAATCCGTCCAAGGTCCAGCTCCGGCGAAGCTCATTCACCATCTAACAGTTCTGTTTCTAGGTAATTGATTTAGGGCTTTCGCTTGTGTACACCCGTATAATGAAACCCCTAACTTAAAACAAACGTACATGGAACATATTAGAGAATTGAAATTTCTAGGGTTCTAATGAAGGAGACGAACTGATCATAATGTCATTTTAATTCTGAATGAAAGTACTAAAGCAGCTGGACGGTTGTTTGTGTTTAAACAGAGGGGACCAGGGTTCGAAACCCGGGTCAAGCATACATGTTTCTATTTTTTATTACAAATTATTTATGCATATTAATAACTTTGTTAATTATTTAAAAATCATAATAAATCGAAAAAATTATTTTTTTAAACCAAATAAAAATTTTATAAATTAAATATAATTATATTTCTCCTTTTTCGTTTTCCATACAAACCGATTTCCAAGCTTGTTAAACCGTCAAACCCTAATTTGTTTTTGTTAATATTAATTTGTAACTTTAATCGTTCGTTAAACCATTAAATTAGTTTTACTCATAAAAAGTTAAACCGAGTCTTACATATATCATGTGTCTTATATTTCGGTTAAGCTATTAATCAAATAATATAAAAATAAAATTAAACCGTTAAAATTTTGCTAAAACATAAAATATTATTAAAAGTCTTAAAAAATAATAAAAATTATAGTAATTAATTCCCAATAAATTTATACAATAATTAACCTTATTAATTACATTAAATCGTCGTTAAATGCTTGTTCTATTTTACTTATAGATCGTGAGGTTCAACCGATTCGATTCATTTGACGTTTTTCGACTTTTACATACTTTTTACTCCATATCAAAGGTGAGTTTTCATAACCCCTTTTTAATTTTACATGTTTTGAGGTGTAGCACGTCCAAACTTGGATTCTTATGTCAAACTAAAATTTACATGTGTGTATTGTATATATTGGTTTTGAAACATATCGCTTGTAAACTGTGTGATTATGTGCTAGTTGTTTACTGTTTTTGATGGTGGATACACATACTCATAGTGGGAGGGTCCGACGGGACGTACCCGCGCCTTCCATTTGTTAATGGCGGTATCATACACATACTCATAGTGTGAGGGACCGACGGGACGTACCTGCGCCGTCCATTTGTTAATGGCGGTATCATTATCATATTCTATACTCCAAGTAGCTCGGCGAACGAGGGTTCATTAGTAGATTTGACTTATGTCAAGCTTACAGGAATATCATGTATTTTACTTTTCTTCTACTTTATGATTGAGACTGTACATCTTGACTTGTGAATTTGACACTGTCGTATTATACATATGCAAAACTTTATGAATTCTCACCAACATTATTGTTGACAAATTATATTATTTTAAACGTGCTGCAGGTTGAAGTCAAAGGATTGAAGACCAGAATAGTTGGACCATTAGGGTATTAGAAATACAATATAATGAAATTCAGTGTTTATCGTATTGTTATTTGATTGTGTATTTGTGATGTATTGAAATGAAATAAATATAATTATTGTCACTTTAATAGCTTTACGAGCTTATGAGCGATCTGTACGTCACACCCAGGCGTATTCCACTTTAGCCAGGGTTATATTATTGTTATAGTTTATTTTAGCCGGACAGATTAGTATTAGAGCCGTAACTTTAAGATAGGTTGTTAGACGCATCGGCCTAGTATAGTTATAGTTTATTTTAGGGCCCAAATTGCATCAATACTCTATGTGTTATGTGCCCGCACTTACAAGTTCATTCATCTACTTTTATTTATATTTATAGTATTTCTTAACGTCGCCTACACAAATGTTCATACACAAACTCCAAGGCTTAGGTCTAAAACAAAGATTTTCAAAAAAAAAAAAAAACTTACAAATCGAATTTTTACTTGTTTTTTCCGATATCTCTTCCTCATAAATCATATCTTCATACTTTCAAACGTGATCATAACCCCTTTGTGATAAGGATATGGTTGCACTCTTAGGATGTCACATAGAGCATGGTGGTTCATGCAACGTATGACTCCGACCCTTGATGTTTTACAATGTGTTTTAATCAAAAGTCTGTTAAGGCGTGGCGATACATGAATACCAAGTTTTTTGTTCAAGTTATTTTTGGAAATTCTGATTTTTGTGTAGAATCATAAGAGTCCATGGTGGTTCATGAAACTCTAAGTCCCTCACAACACTTATTTATGGACTTCATATTTTAACAAACTTTATCAAAGGTTTCTTTATATGTCATACACTATTCCGAGTCTCAGGATTTCCATTATCCTTGTTCGCAGCATGGCTTCCCGTCACCTCCAACGTCATTCGTCTAGCCGCAAGATAACCTCCCAGATCACTAAGCACCTGACAGCGGCCCTGCCTAATATCATGACCCAGATGCACCAGAACATCATGGCTAACGTTAATCCTCCTTCTCCCCTGCCATTAGATCCCGTCATGACCTATAAGAACTTTACTGATGCCAAACCAACCAATTTTGACGGAACTGAAGGTGGCACTGCCCTACTTCAGTGGTATGAAAAGATGGAGAGCGTGTTTTTCCACGTTGAGTGTCCTGATGATAAGCGAACCAGATCCGCTACAGGTGTTTTTGATAAAGGTGTTCTTAGATGGTGGGTCAAGGAAAAGTCGACTCGCGGAGCTGAAGCTGCCATGGCCTTGCCGTGTGACGAACTGAAAGACTTGATGACTCGACAGTTTTGTCCTCCAAACGTACTCATGAACGTGGAAGCAGAATTCTGGCACCTCAAATAGGAAGGTGGTGAGCACACTGCTTACACCTCCCGTTTCAATGCACTTAGCGTGTTGGTGCCACACCTTGTACCAAATATCCCAATGCAAATGTCTCAAAAAAAATAAACCCTCCATGTGGCGGTTAAATTTCCCCGAGTTTTCGGTAAAATCGTTAAAACTATTAAACTCCTTGTATGTGTTGTTTTCTTTTAAATTTTATTTTGATTTTAATTTCGGGACGAAATTTCTAAAAGTTGTGAATCCTGTAACATTCGTTAGTTTTCAAACCCGAAAACTCAACCCATTTCGAATTTTTGGTTATATATATATATATTATAACATTATTAATAAATTTTTCGTTTCACGTTTATTATTTGACAATCGTCACTATTTATTATTTGTAATTCTATTTGTATTTGTTAAACTGACCGTATTATCATTCAATGTATTTTTGTTCGCGTTTTATCGTTAATATTTTACTCCCAATAACTTATGATTATCTTTTGTTCATATTCTATTTGTCTTGATCGTTTAAAGGACCTCCGAGATTTAAAGTTCATGTTTAAACTATTTTCAAACTTTACGGGTATAATAAGATAAATATCAAAACTAATAACTTTTATTAAGTTTTAATCATCTTTCCAAAATCCAAGGTTCATTTAGTAAATTTAACTTGAACTCAGTTTTAAAACAACCTAAACCAGAGGGGCCATTTGTGTAACTTGAATTTTAAAATATAATATTATAATATAAACCAATCCAGCCCCCCACCATCCCCTTCGGTTTTCCAGTAGCTCGCCGGCGGTGAGCTGTGCAACTCCGGCGACCTTAATAACTAACCCAAACATGCGTTTAACCCAAAATTAATATTAGTAAAACGTTTCTCCACAAACGGTTAATATCAAACCACCTTAATGTTGTGTTTTAACCCCGTATAATGATAGAATTAATGGCATAAACGGCCGGAAAAATTAGAAAACGCAATAACAATCATTAATCGTCCGACGGTTCAGTTCGTAATATAAATAGAATGAGAATCAGTGAACAAACCTGCTCACAACAACTAATATCTCTAAAATACTCTCTGTAATCCCAAATAATCCGTCCAAGGTCCGGCTTCGGCAATGCTCATTCACCGTCAAACAGGTCCGTTTCCAGGTAATTGATTTAGGGCTTTTGCTCGTGTACACCCGTATAATGAAACCCCTAACTTAAAACAAACGTACATGGAACAGATTAGAGAATTGAAATTGCTAGGGTTCTAATGTAGGAGATGAACTGATCATAATGTATAAACAGAGGGGAACCGGGTTTGAAACCCAGGTCAAGCATACATGGTTCTATTTTTGTACTACAACTTATTTATGCTTATTAATAACTTAATTATTTCAAAAATCATAATAAATCATAAAAATTATTTTTTTTAAACCATATAAAAATTTTATAAATTAAATATAATTATATTTCTCCTTTTTCGTTTTTCATACAAAACCGATTTCCAAACTCGTTAAACCGTCAAAATCAAATTTGTTTTTGTTAATTTTAATTCATAACTTTAATCGTTCGTTAAACCATTAAATTAGTTTTAACTCTTAAAAAGTTAAACCGAGTCTTACAAGTATCATGTGTCTTATATTTCTGTTAAGATATTAATCAAATAATATTAAAATATTATTAAGCCGTTAAAATTTCGCTAAAACAAAAAATATTATTAAAAGACTTTAAAAATATTAAAAATTATAGTAATTAATTCCCAATTAATTTATACAATAATTAACCTTATTAATTATATTAAATAGTGATTAAATGCTAGATCTATTATTACTTATAGCTCGTGAGGTTCAACCGATTCGATTCATTTGACGCTTTTCGACTTTTACTTACTTTTTACTCCATATCAAATGTGAGTTTTCATAACCCCTTTTTACTTTTACACGTTTTGGGGTGTAGCACATCCAAACTTGGGTTCTTGTGTCAAACAAAAATTCACATGTGTGTCTTGTATGTATTTATTTTGAATCATATCGCTTGTAAACTGTGTGATTATGTGCTAGTTGTTTACTGTTTTTGTTGGTGGATACACATACTCATAGTGGGAGGGTCCGACGGGACCTACCCGCGCCTTCCATTTGTTAATGGCGGTATCATACACATACTCGTAGTAGGAGGGTCCGACGGGAAGTACCTGCGCCGTCCATTTGTTAATGGCGGTATCATTATCATATTCTATACTCCAAGTAGCTCGGTGAACGGGGGTTCCTTAGTAGATTTGACTTATGTCAAGCTTAGAGGAATATCATGTATTTTACTTTTCTTCTACTTTATGATTGAGACTATACATCTTGACTTGTGAATTTTACACTTTCGTATTATACATATGCAAAACTTTATGAATTCTCACCAACCTTATTGTTGACAAATTATATTATTTTAAACATGCTGGAGGTTGAAGTCGAAGGATTGAAGACTAGAATAGTTGGACCATTAGGGTATTAGAAATACAAAATAATGAAATTCAATGTTTATCGTAATGTTATTTGATTGTGTATTTGTGATTAATTGAAATGAAATAAATATAATTATTGTCACTTTAATAGCTTTACGAGCTTATGAGTGATCTGTACGTCACACCGAGGCGTATTCTAAAGCCAGGGTTATAGTATTGTTATGGTTTATTTTAGGGCCCAAACTTCATGTATACTCTATGTGCTATGTACCTGCACTTACAAGTTCATTCATTTGCTTTTATTTATATTTATAGTATTTCTTAACTTTGCCTACACACATGTTCATACACAAACTCCAAGGCTTAGGTCTAAAACAAAGATTTAAAAAAAAAAAAAACTTACAAATCGAATTTTTACTTGGATTTGTCCGATATTTCTTCCTCATAAATTGCATCTTCATACTTTCAAACGAGATCATATTCTTTTTGTGATAAGGATATGGTTGCACTTTTAGGATGTCACATAGAGCATGGTGGTTCATGCGACGTATGACTCCGACCTTTGATGTTTTGCAATGTGTTTTAATCAAAAGTCTGTTAAGTCGTGGTGATACATGAATACCCAGCTTTTTGTTCAAGTTATTTTTCGAAATTCTGATTTTTGTGTTGAATCATAAGAGTCCATGGTGGTTCATGAATACTAAGTCCCTCACCACACTTATTTATGGACTTCATATTTTAACAAACTTTATCAAAGGTTTCTTTATATGGCATACACTATTCCGAGTCTCACGATTTCCATTATCCTTGTTCGTAGCATGGCTTCCCGTCACCTCCAACATCGTTCGTCTAGCTGCAAGATAACCTCCTAGGTCACTAAGCACCGGATAGCAGTCCTCCCTAATATCTTGACCCAGATATACCAAAACATCATGGCTAACGTTAACCCTCCTCCTCCCCTGCCTTCAGCTCCCGTTGTGACCTATAAGAACTTTATTGATGCCAAACCTACCAATTTTGACGGAACTGAACGTTCCACTGCCATACTTCAGTGGTACGAAAAGATGGAGATCGTGTTTTTCCAAATTGAGTGTCCTGATGATAAGCGAACCAGATTTGCTACAGGTGTTTTTGAGAAAGGTGTTCTTACATGGTGGGTTAGGAAAAGTCGACTCGCGGAGCTGAACCTGCCATGGCCTTGCCGTGGGACGAACTGAAAGACCTGATGACTCAATAGTTTTGTCCTCCAAACGTACTCATGAACGTGGAAGCAAAATTCTGGTACCTCAAGCAGGAAGGTGGTGAGCACACTGCTTACACCTCCCGTTTCAATGCACTTAGCGTGTTGGTGCCACACCTTGTTATCCCTACTTACTACAACCCTCACTGATAATCATGTCAAAGCTGGGACTTTGACCATGAAGGGTTTAAAGAAAAACATCGAGAAATCACCATACGAACCAAAATAAACTAAGTCTGAGTCATCCAAACCCGCCTACACCAACCACAACAATAAACGCAAAAATATGCCATAACCAACACAAACTCAACCCAAACCCAATCTAACAAACAGCCATACACGAGAACACACCCTTTGTGTGACACGTGTAAATTCCACCAGTCCACTGCCGCTCAATGCCAAAGATGTTCCAACTTTGATAGTTTTGGTCACCACACCAACACATGTCGGTCACCAATATCACCACCCTTTCATCCAACAACCTGTTATTCAACCACTCCAACAACCATATGTCCCACCACATACTCCCACACTCCCAACCTGTAAGACCCCGAATCCCGGGAATCCTACAGTTGGTAATCATACAAGAAACTTACAAAATTCTTAAACTAAAGACAATTCATTTCCTTTCAAAAACTAGTTCAGAGTATAAATCAGCAGAAAAATCATAATTACTAAAACAAGTTCCCAAAACCCGGGAACTATGCCCAAAACCAAATTTAAATGTGTTTAGTAAAAATTGAAAAGAAAAATGTTCATTATTGAAACTTTCCGACTACGTATGCATTCAACCGTCCAAGTAGCCTCGATCACGTCCAAGCGGTAAGCATCCTCCTCCTAACCTGAAACTCACACTAACATACACATAAAGTCAGCTTGAGCTGAGTGAGTTCAAGTTTTAATAATTGACATTTATATAAATCATTCCAAGAGTATAAAAGTAAAATGGGATATGAACAGTTAGGCCATCATAAATGATAAGTAGTCAAACTTATATATATCTATATAATCACATCCCTATGAATAGCATCCAAGTAATAACATCAGGGTTGAGCACACGTACAACCCAAACACGTAACATTCCATCCAACGTATGCAAACACAAACTAGGCGTACGCAAACATCCTTAGTCGATAACGACTAATTAACATCGCCAATTATTGGCCATAAAATACACACGAATAAACATACATACAAACATACGTAAACATCATCCCAATGCATACTTTATACAAGTATGCCGATACAAAATAGTTTAAACGGTTTATCAAGCAAATCGGTTAGGTGTGTATGCTAGCCCAAAACTTGTAAAAAGTGCAAAGGGGGCATCATGACCTCACCTGACACGAAGCTCCAGGTCACAACGAGCTAGAGGGACCCTAAGTGATTCCAAAACTCACACGCCCGTCAGATTATATACCATAGTTACTAACAGCTCCGAAGGAACTTGTTTATCCTATGAGGCGTTCTAATATGGTTCACTATTCTAGACAACCGAATACCAACTTTCAATCTACAACTAGTTGGCCAATCAAACGAACACCAATGTACACGATATTAAAGTATGTTACATTGGACATACCTAGGAAGATTATAAAGCAAAAACCTCACGCACAACAGCCCCGAAACTGCTCAATTGAAAAGCCACCCGGTTAGCCTAAAACAAGCCATTTATCTATCAATACGCGAGTTATAATGACAAATTAAGGTGTAAAAGACTTGTAGGGACGTAGGGCTAACCTTGAATTGAAGTTTGGCACTTGGAATTGGCTGCAAAATAGAAAAAAACGGGACCCTGGGGCTGCTCTCTTGGTCCGATCGGCTGAAGGGAGAAAAGGGGGGTTTAGAGTTTTTGTGATATAATAACAATGTTACATCCTAGCCCCTCCAATTGTAAAGATGAAGCAACATGAGTGAAAAGTTAAATAATTTAACGTACCGGAATGATGAAAGAGCCTCCGAGGAAAGTCGGTTAAATCCCAAAAGATGTACATACTTTACATGCTTTAAATCACTTAACTGAAATTAACGGGCGTTACAAGTCCACCCCCTTACAATGGGATTCGTCCCCAAATCCCGATGCGACAGGAACAACAGCGTGTAGAGTTTCATCATCTCGTCTTCGGACTCCCAAGTAGCCTCGGAACCCCTACGGTGCGTCTACTGCACCTTCACCTGCCTAACCACCTTATTCCTTAAACGACTTTCCTGATGGTCAAGGATAGCGATAGGTTCCTCAACGTAGTTCAGTTTACTATCGAGCTCAATATCACCCAGAGGCACATGGGCCTCCTCGTCTGCCGAACATTTCCTCAAATAAGACACATGGAAAGTATGATGAATCCCCGCGAGTTCCTCAGGCAAATCCAGTCTATACGCTACCTCACCAACCCGTGACAAGATACGGAACGGGCCTATGAACCTCGGACTAAGCTTCCCCCTCTTACAAAAACGAATAATACCCTTCCAAGGAGAAACTTTTAGCATAACTCGATCACCAGCCTTGAACACAATAGGCCTCCGCATTTTGTCCGCATAGGACTTTTGACGATCCTGAGCGGACTTCATAAAAGCCTTAATCTTATCTAGCTTCTCAGTCGTAGCCTCAACCACCTCCAAACTACCCAACTGTTTCTGGCCAATGGAGCCCCAACAGACTGGAGTCCTACAACTTCGACCATACAACATCTCGAACGTTGGCATCCCAATCGTGGCGTGGCAACTATTATTACAAGAAAACTCTACTAACGGTAAGTGACGATCCCAACTACCACCAAAATCAATTACGCAAGCTCGCAACATATCCTCGAGAGTCTGAATAGTCCTCTCGGATTGACCATCCGTCTGCGGGTGATAAGCGGTACTAATGAGGAGTTTGGTACCCATCTCCTCATGAAACTTCTTCCAAAACCTGGAGGTAAAACGCATATCCCTATCCGAAACAATAGATACCAGCACCCCATGCCTAGAAACGATCTCACGAATAAACACATCGGCCAACTGCTCAGAATTATAAGTTTCTCAAGTCGACAAGAAGTGAGCGCTATTACTCAATCTATCCACGATTACCCAAATGGTGTCATAGCTAACCCTAGGAGTACGAGGCAGTTTAGTCACAAAATCCGTCGTAAGATGCTCCCACTTCCACTCAGGTATTTCCAGAGGTTGAGTTTTCCCGAAAGGCTTCTAGTGCTCGGCCTTAACTTGCAGACACGTCAAACACTTACTCACATACTGAGCCACCTCATACTTCATCGCAGGCCACCAATAATTCTTCTTCGGGTCTTGGTCCATCTTGGTCGCGCTCGGATGAATGGAATAGTGCGACTTGTGTGCTTCATCGAATATCTTACTCCTGAATCCCCCATACATGGGTACCTATAAACGACCGTGCTTATAGTTCACCCCGTCACCGATGTCTTCCTACAATTTTTCCTGATCCCAAATACGTTCTGACATAATCCATTCCACCTGAAAAGTTTCATTCAGAACGCTGGCTATATGTTTCAAAATATCTGGTTTGAGAATAAGTTGGTAAGATTTAACACGGATTCGGTCTCTCTTTCCGGCTCAACACGTCGGCTACCACGTTAGCCTTGCCCGGATGGTGCATAATCTCCAGATCATAATCCTTAATTAATTCCAGCCACCGACGCAAACGCATATTAAGTTCCTTTTGCTCGATGAAATACCTTAAGCTCTTATGATTGGTATAGATAAGACAAGGGACACCGTACAAATAATGTCTCCACAACTTAAGCGTAAACACAACCGCCGCCAGCTCCAAATCGTGAGTAGGATAATTTGCCTCATGACGCTTTAACTGCAATGAGGCAAAAGCTATGACTCGGCCTCGCTGCATCAGAACACACCCAAGCCCCTGATAAGAGGCATCATAATAAACAACCAGATCGTTAGTTCCATCGGGTAAAGCTAAAATTGGAGCATGCGTCAACCTACTCTTTAATTCGAGGAAAGCCTCCTCCTCCTCAGAACCCCACACAAACTTAACACTCTTCTTAGTCGACTTGGTCAACGACGAAGCGATTTTCAAAAAGTCGGGAATGAAGCGGTGGTAATACCTCGCCAAGCCCAGAAAACTACGGATTTCGGTTGAAGACTTAGGAGATTCCCGTTCATTCACGGCTTCCACATTTGTAGGGTCAACCGATATACCACTAGGGTTAATAACATGACTCAAGAACTGAACCTCGCGTAACCAGAAAGAACACTTAGAAAATTTCGCGTACAACTTGTTCTTTCGCAGAGCTTTCAAAACTTCCGTGAGATGACCGGCGTGATTGGATTTGCTTGTGGAGTACACAAGAATGTCGTCGATGAACACAATAACAAAACGATCAAGCATCGGCCTACACACCCGGTTCATAAGATCCATTAACGCAGCCGGTGCGTTAGTCAAACCGAAAGACATCACGAGGAATTCATAATGCCCATAACAAGTGTGGAAGGTAGTCTTTGGGATAACTTCCTTACGAATTTTCAACTGATGATATCCGAACCTAAAGTCGATCTTCGAGAACCAACTAGCTCCTTGGAGCTGATCAAATAAGTCGTCGATCCTTTGTAGAGGGTACCGATTTTTCACAGTGAGTTTATTCAATTCACGGTAGTCAATGCACATCCGCATGCTACCGTCCTTCTTCTTGACGAATAGGACTGGGGAACCACAAGGTGAGATGCTCGGTCGAATAAAGCCCTTGTCGAGCAAGTCTTCCAATTGAGCCATAAGTTATTTCATTTCATTTGGTGCTAGACGGTAAGGGGCTCGAGCAATGGGTTTTGCATTCGGCACAAGGTCTATCTAGAACTCGACCTCGCGATCCAGCGGCACATCTGACAAATCATCGGGAAACACATCCGGGAAATCCCGAACAATAGGAACATCATTGAGGGTAGCCACCTCGGTTTTCACGTTTATAGCATACGCCAGATACGCCCCGCACCCCCGCTGCATCAGTTTTCCCGCCTTAAGCATGGATATGATATGTGGGGTCGCACCTTTCCGATCACCGAAGACCGTAATTTGGGTCCCATCAAGGGCCCTCAGACGTACAAGTTTTTAACCACAAATGATCTGAGCATCAGCACTCGCGAGCCAGACCATCCCAAGTACCACATCGAAACAGCCAAGTGGCATCAAGTACAGCCGCACCAGAAATCTATACCCAGAAAACTCGATGGAACAACCCTGAATAGCCCTAGACACGGAAATGGAGTTTCCTACGGTGACCTCAACCTCAAACACATCAAATACACGCTCAGGTAATTCATTCAACGTGGAACAGAAAGCGGTAGGCACAAAACTTCTACTGGCACCCGAATCAAATAAGACCGAAGCCTGTAATTCATCAAGTAAAAAGGTATTTGGGATAACATTACACTCCTACTTATCTAAACAGTTGCACATACATTCTTGAGGGGGCGAGGAATTTAAGGGGTCAAGTACAAAGGAACCCAGGGTGACAGCATGCTACGCCTCAGCTAAACAATTACGCGCAAAGTGTTCGAGAGGATGGGAAATGAACAGGAGAATTTAAGGAATGAGATGAACTTTAATGCTAACGACACGAGAGTAAGCCATATCCTATCCCTACAAAGACGGAACCCTAACATAGTCAGACACAAGTAGTAGTTAGAACATTGAAGGTAACAGTAAACTGCTAATAACGTTGATCAAGTGTTATTAATTGTTTACTTTACCCGCCCATCTTAAGAACCCTCTACCCCTATCCATATCAGCATCCCATCTTACACTTAAGAAATTATTCAAAAATGACATCAACTTGTAAGAATGACTACATAATTAAAATTTACCTCTTGGCATGCAGCTACTCGCGGTTGGTATTTCTAGTCCCTTCTTCTACAGTTCAAGTCCAAGCATTTGGGAATGCTCGGATCCCTCGAACCATGGCTCTGATACCAACTTATAAGACTACGAATCCCGGGAATCCTACAGTTGGTAATCATACAAGAAACTTACAAAATTCATAAACTCAAGACAATTCATTTCCTTTCAAAGACTAGTTCAGAGTATAAATCAGCGGAAAAATCATAGTTACTAAAACAAGTTCCCAAACCCCAGGAATTATGCCCAAAACCAAATTTAGATGTATTTAGTAAAAATTGAAAAAAAGAAAAACATTCATTATTGAAACTTTCCGACTAGGTATGCCTTCAACCATCCATGTAGCCTCGAGCACGTCCAAGCGGTAAGCATCCTCCTCCTAACCTGAAACTCACACTAACTTACACACAAAGTCAGCTTGAGCTGAGTGAGTTCAAGTTTTAATAATTGACATTTATATAAATCAATTCAAGAGTATAAAAGTAAAACAGGATATGAACAGTTAGGCCATCATAAACGATAAGTAGTCACACTTATATATATCTATATAATCACATCCCTATGAATAGCATCCAAGTAATAACATCAGGGTTGAGCACACGTACAACCCAAACACGTAACATTCCATCCAACGTATGCAAACACAAAGTAGGCTTACGCAAACATCCTTAGTCGATAACGACTAATTAACATCGCCAATTATTGGCCATAAAATACACATGAATAAACATACATACAAACATACGTAAACATCATCCCAAGGCATACTCTATACAAGTATGCCCATACAAAATAGTTTAAACGGTTCATCAAGCAAAATCGGTTAGGTGTGTATGCTAGCCCAGAACTTGTAAAGAATGAAAAGGGGGCATCATGAACTAACCTGACATGAAGCACCAAGTCACCACGAGCTAGAGGGCCCCTAAGTGATTCCACAACTCACGCGCCTGTCGAAATATAAACCATAGTTACTAACGAAAACCGAATGGACTTGTTTATCCTACGAGGCGTTCTAATATGGTTCAAGTTACCTAAAGCCTCGACCTCACCAAGTTCGATTAAAACAGCCCCCATGGCCTTATATTTATCAAAACGACCCATAGATACTCCCGAGAACAAAGAATTCCCAAATTACCCCAAGAAGCACTAGGTGAGACTAATTTGCGCGTTTAAGAGTTGTTAAGGCAATTAACATCCAACTCAGCCCCGTGTGGACCCAATATGATAATTTCACAGCCAACAAGTCCACACAATGCTACACGAGTTGAATGGGTCGGTAACTCGCAAGCACAACGCACCAACTATTCAATAAATGCGAATACGCGTTGTACCGACCCGTTTTAGTAACCGACAACTAATTCAGGCCCAATACTTATAAAAATAATTTTCCAACAGCCCGTAAACCGAACCAAAGTCACCCGAACTCAATTGGTCGTTAATTACTTCAACACTCGTGTTAAACGCAACAATTCACTATTCTAAACAATCGAATACCCACTTTCAATCTACAACTAGTTGGCCAATCAAACGAACACCAATGTACATGATATTATTGTATGTTACATTGGACATACCTAGGAAGATTATAGAGAAAAAACCTCAAGCACAACAGCCCCGAAACTGCTCAATTGGACAGCCACCCGGTTAGCCTAAAACAAGCCATTTATCGATCAATATGCGAGTTATAATGACAAATTAGGGTGTAAAAGACTTGTAAGGACGTAGGGTTAACCTTGAATTGAAGTTTGGCACTTGGAATTGGCTGCAAAAAAGAAAAAACGGGACCTTGGGGCTGCTCTCTTGGTCCGATCGGCTGAAGGGAGAAAATGGGGGTTTAGGGTTTTTGTGATATAATAACAATGTTACATCCTAGCCCCTCCAATTGTAAAGATGTAGCAACTAGAGTGAAAAGTTAAATAATTTAACGTATCGGAATGACGAAAGAGCCTCCAAGGAAAATTCAGTTAAATCCCAAGAGATGTACATACTTTACATGCTTTAAATCACTTAACTTAAATTAACGGGCATTACACAACCATGCGAGCCTGCTGTCATTGTGGTTGCTCAAATCATCTATGCAACGCATGCCCAAAACTCGTTTATCAGATCCAAACCAACCCAACCCAAACCAACCAACTCCAAATATATCAAGCCCAAACCTTCCAACCACAAACCCAAGTCAATCAAGCACAAGCCGATCAACCCCAACCAATGCAAGCCCAACCCATACAAGCTATTCAAACCCAATTAAACCAAGCCGATCAAACTCAAGTATGTCAAGCCATCTAGGGTACGAAAGGACGCGTGTACATCAACGCCAATGAATTCGAGCTAAGAAATCTTGGCACCGCCCCATACCGCCCCACCTATCCTCGAGGAGAAAAGCGCTGTGGACAACATTCTTTTTCTCCCTTTTCGCATTTGTTATTTTTGTCTTTGTTCTTTTCATTTGAATAATGTCTCCGTGTACTCTAAATTTTCAATGATATTGATGAATTTATGTTTGCATTTGGTTAACCTGATTTACTATTCTCACAAAGCACGACATGCATTCATAGTTATCTATAGAATAAGATTTAGTTAACTCTTAAATTGATTCAATCTAACGGTCTATGAGCGGTCAACCCCAAACGTAAGCGTTAGTGGTAATCGGGACCATGTGCATGGTTATGTTCATGGTTATCTAATAGAAGCCGTAGTCACCCTCTTGGCTGCCTATGACCGGTTTACTTTCTAGCCGGGGCTATGCATTTAGCTAAAGACATAGCTATGTAATAAGAGCCTCAAGTACTTGTTCAGTTTCAGTGATTTGATATTATACTTGCAATTTACCAAATATCCCAATGCAGATGTCTTAAAAAAATAAACCCCTCCCTGTGGCGGTTAAATTTCCCTGAGGTTATTAATGTTAACATCTTTTCGTCATTATTTCACTTTTCCAAATGTTTCATGTATTTAACTTATGATGAATATTTTCCATTTATCATAGTATTCTTAATATCAAGGGTTTTCTTTTGACTTTAACGCTCCGATAATTTATTTCATCTTTCAACCTTCTGTTTGGATATCCTTTGATTCTAGAATTTCGTTATTTAAGTTTATTCAATTATTTCGTTGGTTATTGTTAACCTTGACGTTACATTATTTATCTTGAAATTTGACCTCAAGAACTTAATCATATATTTTTGTTATATCCAATCCTTATAGTTTATTCTTGATTTAAAAATGTTCACATAAGAATTTATTTTATTTTAACCCACACAATGGGACGGATTATGTGGACCATTCGACGATAAATGTAATTATGGGTCGACATATAATTATCCAAGTCCTCGCATGAAAGACATAATAAGTACGTTGTGTGCAATAACTCGAAACCTGGAATGATTTTGAAAGATGGGACAAATGCGGTATGATAAGGGCATAGTGGATATGCCGCTGGTACATCCTTTATATAAGTGCCCTTACCGTACACCCATTTGTGACGTTTTTGGGCTATTGAAAGATCGACGTTATTGTTTTATTTAATTATGCATTTGTAAAATTGTTAAAACTATTAAACAAATCCTTGTATGAGTTGTTTTCTTTTAAATTTTATTTTTATTTTAATTTCGGGACGAAATTTCTAAAAGTTGTGAATCCTGTAACATTCGTTACTTTTCAAACCCGAAAACTCAACCCATTTAGAATTTTCGGTTATATATATATATATATATTATAACATTATTAATAAATTTTTCGTTTCACGATTATTATGTGACAATCGTCACTATTTATTATATATAATTCTATTTGTATTCGTTACACCGGCCGTTTTATCATTCAATGTATTTTTGTTCGTCGTTTTATTGTTAATATTTTACTCCCAATAATTTATGATTATCTTTTGTTCATATTCTATTTATCTTGATCGTTTAACGGAACTCCGATATTTAAAGTTCATGTTTAAACGATTTTCAAACTTTACGGGTAAATAAAGATAAATATCAAAACTTATAACTTTTATTAAGTTTTAATCATCTTTCCAAAATCCAAGATTCATTTAGTAAATTTAACTTTAACTCAGTTTTAAAACAAACTAAACCAGAGGGGCCATTTGTGTAACTTGAATTTTAAAATATAATATTATAATATAAACCAATCCAGCCCCCCACCATCCCCTTCGGTTTTCCAGCAGCTCGCCGGCGGTGAGCTGCGCAACTCCGGCGACCTTAATAACTCACCCAAACATGCGTTTAACCCAAAATTAATATTTGTAAAACATTTCTCCTCAAACGGTTAATATCAAACCACCTTAATGTCGTGTATTAACCCCGTATAATGATAGAATTAAAGGCATAAACGACTGGAAAAATTATAAAAGAAATAACAATCATTAAACGTCCAACGGTTCAATTCTTACTATAAATACAATGAGAATCTAAACAAACTTGCTCATAACAACTAATATCTCTAAAATACTCTCTGTAACCCCAAATAATTCGTCCAAGGTCCGGCTCCAGTGAAGCTCATTCAACATCAAATAGGTCCGTTTCCAGGTAATTGATTTAGGGCTTTCAATCGTGTACACCCGTATAATGAAACCCCTAACTTAAAACAAACGTACATGGAACATATTAGAGAATTGAAATTGCTAGGGTTATAATGTAGGAGATGAACTGATCATAATGTATAAATATAATCTTTTCCATTTCCATTCCGAATGAAAGTACTAGAGCAGTTGGTTGGTTGTTTGTGTGTAAACAGAGGGGACCCGGGTTAAGCATACATGTTTCTATTTTTTTATTACAACTTATTTATGTATATTAATAATTTAGTTAATTATTTAAAAATCATAATAAACCATAAAAATTAATTTTTTAAATCAAATAAAAATTTTATAAATTAAATATAATTATTTTTCTCCTTTTTCGTTTTCCATACAAAACCGATTTCCAAACTTGTTAAACCGTCAAACTCTAATTTGTTTTTGTTAATATTAATTCGTAACTTTAATTGTTCATTAAACCGTTAAATTAGTTTTAACTCATAAAAGTTAAACCGTGTCTTACAAATATCACGTGTCTTATATTTCTGTTAAGCTATTAATCAAATAATATTAAAATATTATTCAACCATTCAAATTTCGCTAAAACATAAAATATTATTAAAAGACTTTAAAAATAATAAAAATTATAGTAATTAATTCCCAATAAATTTGTACAACTTATTAATTACATTACATCGTCGTTAAATGCTCGTCCTATTTAACTTATAGCTCGTGAGTTTCAACCGATTCGATTCTATTTTACTCATAACCCTTTTTTACTTTTACACATTTTGGGGTGTAGCACCTCTAAACTTGGTTTCTTGTGTCAAACTAAAATTCACATGTGTGTCTTGTATGTATTTGTTTTGAATCATATTGCTTGTAAGCTATGTGATTATGTGCTAGCTGTTTACTGTTTTTGTTGGTGGATACACATACTCATAGTGGGAGGGTCCAACGGGATGTACCTGTGCCGTCCATTTATTAATGGCGGTATCATACACATATTCATAGTTGGAGGGTCCGATGGGACGTACATGCGCCGTCCATTTGTTAATGGCGGTATCATTATCATATTCTATACTCCAAGTAGCTCGGCGAATGGGAGTTCCTTAGTAGATTTGACTTATGTCAAGCGAACAGGAATATCATGTATTTTACTTTTCTTCTACTTTATGGTTGAAACTATAAATCTTGACTTGTGAATTTTACACTTTCGTATTATACATATGCAAAACTTTATGAATTCTCACCAACATTATTGTTAACAAATTATATTATTTTAAACGTGCTGCAGGTTGAAGTCTAAGGATTGAAGACTATAATAGTTGGACCATTAGGGTATTAGAAATACAACATAATGAAATTCAATGTTTATCGTATTGTTATTTGCTTGTGTATTTGTGATGTATTGAAATGAAATAAATATAATTATTTTCATAGCGTTACGAGCTTATGAGTGATCTGTATGTCACATCGAGGCATATTCCGCTTTAGCCGGGGTGTTACACTAATAATATTCCTCTATAGCTGTTCCTGCACGATGTGCTAGATTAGTTAGTTTCAGGTACCCAGCCCATAGTACTTCTGGATAATCCTGACTTGGTCAACCGTGTTACGGGTTGCCATGACATATAATCATGATTATTAAAAATCGAATCAGAAGACATTGAGGACTTAGTTACCGGAGACTTGGGCAACCATTTGTATTTTGGTTCGAAAACTTTGTAATTTACACAAGTGGTTGACTTGGTCTCCGGTTTGCGGATAGAAAACATTGTTGGCTTTTACCTTTTAAGCGTTTTCGGTTCTGAGTCCCACTCCAGTCTCAGAGCCGAAACCGTGTTTTCATGCCCCCGTTGAGTCACAATGGGCTTGGTCTGATAAGAGCTTGACCTGTTAGCCTTGTCTCTTCTCCAATTGCCGTCAGAAGGCCTTTCCTCAAAATGCCTCATTTTATGAGAGTTTTTGTGGGCATTTTGAGGCATTGTCCTCTGATGGCGTCTGTAATAAGGAATATACGGGAGATGAGAGCAATTTCAAGCAATGTGAACGGGAATGCCACAGTTGAAACAGGTTTTCCTTTTAACGTAAAATCATTGTGGCCGATTCCCGGTCTTACTCTGTTGTGTGAGCTTGGTTTTCCATCTTTGGACTTAGCATTTGAGCTTCCACATTTATGATTACAAAAACCCTTTTCTCTCACAAAATTAGGGGACAAATATTTATTATGACTTTTAAGACCCTCAGGTTTATTAAGAGACAGATCACTGCCTTTTGAAGTTTTAGAAAAAGTAGCCAAACAGTTATCTTTGCTCTTAAAAACAGAGCCCACACACATATCAGTAACATCATTGTTTAAAACAGAAAAGATAGGAAAATTAAAAGAAGCAGTAGAATCAATGGGTGAGTCATCATCCTCATCGGTCCAATCCTCAATTATTACTTCATCTGCACATGAAGTAAACACATTAGAATATTTCACCCCGTAAGTTAATTCAGATGTCGTGTCTAAACCAACCGTACCCTTGTCAGTTGCAGGTGACTTACCATATTGCAAATACTTTTCCTTTTCTTCTTCCTCCTTGGTTAGAGGAAGTCCAGTGTAATTGTTATTATATGGAGGAGGAACCATGTTATATCCAAAATCCACACCCTTATTTTCTTTCCATTTCAATTGATTTTCTATCATCGACTCAACAACAGCACTAGAGACATCAAACTTTTTAAAGTTATATTCAGCATTTTTGAATTTATTTGTTAGTTTTGCTATTTCCAACTTCCATGCATCTAACTCAATGGTTAGTTCATCAATTTTCTTTCTAGCATCTAGATGGTGACAACACTTTGTGCTAAAATCTGATTGCAGTTTACAAAAATCTTGTTGTTGTGCCTCTATTTTATCTTTTAAAGCCTTTTCAGGTTTCTTAAGTTTGGAATTTTCATTCTTAACACCCTCCATTTCCCTAATTAAGTTGCTATTGTGAATTTTATATAGACCTACTTTATCAATGCATGATTGAGAACATAATACAGGACTTACCTAAGAAGATTTTGGTGGAGGTGAAGACCATGAAAGCATGCTGAAGATCCCTGACCAGCTCCTCAGCTTCGTTCTCCTCTTCTTCAACATCTACCTTAGTAAAGTTTTCAACTTGATCACTTATGTTCAGTACTGCCATCTGATCCTCCCATAAGAAGTTTTGAACCAACAAACCACGCTCACCCGCACTCGAACTAGCCACATTCTCTTCTCTTCTACCATTCACTAGAATTATCGCCCTCTCTCTATTCCCTTCCTTTGCCGGATTGGTACACTCATGAGCAAAATGACCCGGCTCATGACAGTTGTAGCACCTCAAATAACTCTTGTTAAATCCCACCTTTTGGTTACATGCACATTCAAATTATTCCTGCCAGTCATTTTAGTGAACTTTTTGGCTCTAAAAACAGCCATGGCGATTTACCAAGAGATGTCCATCTCCTCCACATCATCAGGGGGTATCTGATCTAGCTCAGCGGCCACAACGAGTTGTACCAGGTCTCCAGCAAGAAAGGCATTATAGCAGTTCATGAAACCTGCCATTAAAGCGATGTTTTCTTGTGTCTCCTTGGAAATCACAGGAATTTGAATGGGAGACTGGCTGGAGGCGGCCATAGGAGTTTAAGATTTCGGTGCAAGAGCCGGTTGTGGAAAGAAAACAGGAGCAGCTAGTGTAGGTTGTGGAGTAGGTTGATTATGAGGAGACTTGAACATGGAGAAGGTTTGCTGAGATTGCTGCGATTGAGCTGGCTGACTCTAAGACAACTTGAACAGTGAGAAACTGTCTTGTGAGACTAGAGCATTGTTGGAGGAAATGCCATAACCAGTAGTATTGTAGGTATTCGCATGATTGATTTCACGCTACTTGTCGTCCATGTCACAAGCCTTGATGATTGCCATCACCTCAGAGAGTGTCAGTCTGGCTAGATCCTTAATCTTCTTAATTACAGCCACACTCAGATCCCAGTTCTGTGGCAGTGAGTTGACTAGCTTGTTGTTAATCTCAGTAGACGTGAGATGAACCGGTGCAATTGCTTCTCAAGGGATTCTCCCAAGACATAGTTAAACATGTTGAATTGCTGTCTTAGAGATCCTGCCTACTTCTCCTCATGTCTTGATTTCCATCAATCACTTCAATAAGAGCCACCCAAAGAGCTTTAGCAAAATCCAACTCTCTAAATCCCAAAGCAATTTCATGTGAAAGCACCATGGTCAAAGTGGCCAGAGCCTTCTCATCGGGCTCAACCTTAACGAAATCAGCATCCGAATACAGCTCAACTGGCTTTGTTTCCACGTCTTCAGAACCCATTCTTTGATAGGTAATAACTTGAGGACCTCAAACTATACTTCTCCACAGTTTCGCATCTTTTGCCTTCCCATATTTCTCAAACCTAAACTTCCACTCTGCAAATCCTTCCGAAGTCAGTACTAACAGCGGATTGATCCATGATAGCTTTAACCAAGAACTTGAAAGAAAGACCGAAAACAGCAAATGTCTTTCGAAAACACAGAAAGTTGACAGAAAACGTCGAAATCAACTCGAGAACTTGTAAATCTTCCCCAAAACCTTGAGAACTTCCTGAAAACCCTGATGTTTAACTGAGAACCTTGAGATCTTCCCGAAAGCCTTAAAATCAACCCGATAACCAAACAGATTTACCGAGAACTAAGAATAGTTCAAGATATGGTAATCTAGAATGTTTAACTAAATCTCGAGAATGATGGTATTCAAACTAAACACGAGATTTACCAAAATCTGTTCTAAAAAAAACTTCTCACCAGCCGAAGAACACGAAGAACAGTTCTTGAAGATCCAGAAATCTTCAACCAAACACACACCCATAAGTAACCGGTAGAATCCTTGATATCACCAATAACCGAGCCTAGTAAAGGTCTATAGGCTCTGATATAAATTGTAAGTCCCTAGAATGGATCTTCCAATGTGATATCAAGTAACTCAATGATTAGGCGGATATTAATCACCAAGCCGATTCTATGAAGCCATCACAATCACAAACAAACACGAAGAATAAGCTTCAAAACACACTTATATTGATACGTCGGGTGCTTAAGCCCTTAACAAACTTACACGGGTGAAAGATAAATTTGAATGAACAACCCTACAATAGTAAACATATATTCTATATATAGGCTACCAACTAGGCCCAAAACAAACTAAAGCCCACCGAGATCAAATGATCTCGGTTTACAAACAAAAGGCCAATGAACCCAAAAGTATAAACCATAAACTTTGACCTAACACCCGTTTAAGTGAAAACTAGCTTGAAAACAAACCCGATGGGTGACCTTATTAACTTCTGGAGATTTAACATAATTTGCAAAGGTTAAACATGTTTGTTTGAGTCCTTAAAAATGCATAACCCAGCCCTAATCGATAATTTTAAAACCGTGTATTAAAAACCTTTTACACCGATATTTTGATAACTCGTGAACTAAGAAACAAACCATGCAGCCTAAATAATATTATAACATATTTTTTCAGCCATAAACATAATATTATGATGAGTTATAACCTGATCCAAAACTACTCTAAGTGAAACATCGCATTTAAAACCAAATTATGTTGAGTCGGATACTTAATAAGAAAGATTGGAATCTTCTCAACCTCCTCAGAAAACTGTTAAGTATGGACTTCGAGCAAGCCTAGACGATCGAGCATGGTTTTACTACTTCGAGCAAGGTCTTCAGAACCTTAAATGGTTGATTCTTCTAAGTGTTAAGGCTTCAAGCAAGCTACACTTCAACGAGCAAGAGTATTCTTCTATCGAGCATGGATTGCCAATCGAGCAAACAGCTTGATCATACAAGTTTTAACAAAGTGTTACGAGCACAAGATGATCGAGCACATGGGGACAAGCATGGATGCAATAAGAAGATGTCACGTGATCAAAGCAAGGACTTCGAGCACAGTTCAGTTCCCAGAGCAAGATTTACATCCGAGCATGCTAAAGATTGCTGAATAAGAAGACTAAAGACATCAAGAAGAATGAGCTTGCTCGATGGACTAGTTTGAGCAAAGTATGGATTAGTCAAGAAGAATGAAGCTTGCTGGAAGGGAATATCTTCACTGAAGATATTCTAAGTAAAGTACGCTCGAGGACATTCATCGAGCATACCTAGCATAGTGAGTTTGCTCGAGCAAGATTGTTACCTTGCTTGACGACTCAACACTTGTATTATTTTGTATTTCATTATGTAATGATTAGGAACTTCTAGAAGGAATGCCAGTGTCTATGAATAGGGTACTAGGTAACCATTTTAGGGTAACGTTGGTACACACGGAATACGAGAAACATTCTAAAGGAATATTCTATTTGTTTCCTCGTACAGCCGCCGCCGTCATACACGAAATCCTAGACATTCCTCTCACTGTTTCATTAATGACTCATTTAATAAAGTGAATCTTTGTCTATGAATGTGCTTTTATTGATTATCTTTTATCATTTCGTGTTTGTTATTTTCACTCCTTCGTTCCAACTCCTTGGATATCCTGATTCTGCCGGGATATTCAACAGGCCTTTGGGTTACAGAGTCGGTGTGTTCTTGTCAACCTTTTTGAAGGTTTCACTAGATTCACGGTCCTGACAAGTGGTATCAGAGCTTGTGTAAGCTCGCTGAAGGCCACGGGACTGAAGGTTTGTGAAAAAGCTTGAAGCTTTACTCTGTTTCACTACTGCAAATTCCAGATCTACTGAAATGGAAAACCAAGAAGTATCTACCAACAAGTTTCCAAGATTGCTTGGTCAAGAAAACTTCATCAAATGGAAGGTGCTCTTCGAAGTAACTATAAACTACAACGACCCAGAGCTTTGGACTTCTATCACTGAAGGAAACTATGTTCCTTCAACAGCTCCGAACAATAATGTCACTGTTGAGTTAAAAATGAAGAAATGGGATGATAAGGCTTTACCGATGCTAAAGTTAGGTCTTTCTTGGGAAATCTTAACAACTGTCAATAACCACAAAATCGCAAAGGGTATGTTTGATGCGGTCATCGACATGTTTGAAGGAAATACTGAACTAAGAGATATCAAGAAAGATAGACTGAAGCAACAGCTAGACAAGTTCAAGTTTAAAGACGGAGAGAGATTAAAATCAATATTGCAGAGGTTTATGATGATAGTAAATGACATAACAACAACAGATCTGCAAATCTATGACTTTAAGCTAAACAAGAAGCTCTTGTCATCCTTGTCCGGTGAATGGTACACTGCCAGCAAATTTATTAAGGAGAAAGTCAATTTCCCAAATTTTAAGCTGGATGATGTGATTGCATTTCTTAAAGCTGCAAAACAAGAAATGATCGAAAATCATATGATTAGAGAGGACAAGCCATGTTTTCAAGTGAAAAACGCTCTTGTAGCGCCAATGGGAAATCTCTCAATCAAGAACCAGCAGCCTATTATTGAAGAGCCATCAGAAACAAGTTCAACATGTAGTGGCCAGTTAAGGTTTAATGTTTAGTTGATTGAAGATGATACTACCTCTATAGCAAATGGGCAATCAACATTTATGCAAAACAATAATGCTCAAGGAACAGAATATCAAGCATTTTTCTCTATGTTTACTGAGTCATATCATGCCTTTGTCGCCAAAAACTTGATCAACACAAGTATTATGTAGGAGGATCTTGAACAAATAGACGCTGATGACTTGGAAGACATGGACATAAAGTGGCAGGCAACTATGTTAGCCGTGAGGAGCAAAAGGTTGTATAAAAGAACTGGAAGAAGAAGCTTTAATGGACCAAATGAAAGAATCGGCTTCGAAAAATCAAAGGCCATCTATTATAATTGTCAACAACCACGAAATTTTGCTAGAGAGTGCAACATGCCAAAGCAAGTTGGTAATCAAGTGAATCAGAACCAATTCTATCAAAACCGGAATCAGAATTTCCAGCACCAGAAAAATCAGATTACCAACCAAAACCCCTATCAAAATCCAAACAGACCCCAACAACAAACCTTTTAACCTCAAAGAAACAATCAAATGCAGGTTCACACTAATCAAAACAAAGTTAATCAGAACAATGTGAACCAGCTGAGAGATCAAGGAAATGTTGCAGTAACAAGGGCGCCACAGGATGGGGAATTTGATTGGAGCAACCATGCTACTGAGATTGAGAAGGAAAATGTTGCTTTTATGGCAAAAGTGCAGGATAGACCTGAATCTCCAATTGCACGGGTACAATCTGATATTTCAATTTCTGATCTTCTTATTGCCATTGATTAACTAAACCAGGAGATTGGAAAGTGGAAAACTGAGTGTGGGAGAAAGGAAGCATTCTTGAATGTATATGAAGCCAGTGAAGCAACTTATGAAACTGAAATTAAAGGGCTTGAAGAGGATTGTATGCAGGCATACCGAACCCAATCAAAAATGACAATTGAAATTGATGGTTTGAAAAAGATGTATGCTGAAGAGAAATTGAAGAATGGTGACTTGTTGATTCAAATGGAATTCTTGAAGAACCTTGTTTCTACAGGAAATATAGTAGGCTATATGGATAAGATGACAAAAGAAGAAAAGTACAAAAAGGTGTCACCACCTTTCTATGATAGCTACCCACTGAAAGTAGACAAGGAAAGCAGAAGTGAATATCTGAAACAATTCAAGAATGTGTTTGATGATAAAGCTGAGTTTGTGAAGCCATACGATGATGTGTTTGTAGACAAGAATGGAAAGTTTGCAGTGAAATAGAGTGAGGAACCAGAGATTAAGAAGAACGAAAAGTTGGAAAGTGAGAAAAAGAAGTGGAGTGAGTACTCAAGTGAAGACAGTAATTGCAGCTATGGAAACACTAAATCAACTAAGGGAAGGAAGAAAAAGGGATCCAGCAAGAAGAAAAGTGAAAAGATTCCTCTTCTACCAAAGATGACTCCAAAGTTGAAAAAGCACTATGAAAGAATGAGAAAAGAACATGTAGTGTTTGATATTTGTGCTAGACCACAGTCTGAAATCAAGAAAAGAGATGAAACTTCAATGAAATCTTCTTATGATCAGTCACATCCTCCAATCTATCCAGTCTTCTCAAACCATGAACTATTTGACATTGGAGATGTGGAGTATGTGCCAAGGAGAAGATCTGTTGGAGAAGGAAAGGGAAGCAGTTCAAGAACCTCATCCAAATTGAAGCCTGTAGTGTTTGTCAAACAAAAATATCATCTGGAACCTGATATGAACAAACCAATCAAAATGGACTTCAGCAACTCTTTATGTCCTAAAACCTCCCTAGGCTTTGATTTCCCAAACCCAGTGACAAAATTAAAGACAAGCAATTGCTTGAAGATATGGGGAGTTATACAAAGGTATGGTGCAAGAAGTGTGATGCCTATGGTCATCACACTGACTCTTGCTGGTTTGAAGAGGAAGAATTTGTAGTTCCTGTATGAAAGGATACAAGAAAATGTATCAAAGATACTTCAACGAAGAAAAACGCAGTTCGGATGAAGAAGAGAAAAGGTCAGTGCTTGAAAAGAGACTGAAACAAGTCTTGAAAATCAAAGATGAATCAAGAGTATCAAGCAAACCTGTAAAGAACAAAAGGTCTAGTGACAAAGGAAAAGAAAAGATTAGACCTGGTGTTCTTAATGGGGATGAGTGATGAAGCAGGGCTATGAACCAAGAGGGTTCCAACAGAAGACTAAGAAGGAGGTGACTGAAAAGAAGAACTTTGTGATTGAGCAAACTGAAGAATTAATCAAGTCACAAGTTGTGAAGAATAGGTCAGATTCAGACTCATAAAAAGAATGTGAAGTTGTGTATGAAGACCCACTTCCAGTTCTAGTTCCAACTCCTAATGAATCTTCACCTGACACTGAATTACAAACTGATGCAGTTTGTGACTTAGATTCCAACTAATTCTGTTTTATATTTATGTGCAGGAACAGTCCTTGAACAGTAATGACTTATGGTACATGGACAGTGAATGTTCCAGGCACATGACCTGTGACAAAAATGCTCTAATCAATTATAAAAGAAAATATAAAGGGCCAGTTTCTTTTGGGAGTGATGAAAATGGAGGGAAGATAGTAGGAAGAGGTAAACTCACCAATGGCAAGGTATCCTTCGAGAATGTGCTGCATGTTGAAGGACTACAATACAATCTACTCAGCATTTCTCAAGTTTGTGATAAAGGGTACAAGGTGGCCTTCAATGATGAACACTGCCTGATTTTGAAGACTGAATTTGTGATTCCAACTGAGATGATCTATGAGCTAAGAATGAACACTTCTACATCTAGAGGTGGTTCATGCTATGTTTCCAAATCCACTGAAAATGAGACCAAACTGTGGCATAGGAAGATGTGTCATGTAAATTTGAAAAACATGAACAAACTAGTGAAAGGTGAACATGTCGTAGGCCTTCCCACAAGAGAGTTCAAGCTAGAAGAAAAATGCACATCTTGCCTCAAAGGGAAACAATACAAATCCTCACATAGGAGCAAAATGATAAACACCATTGATGAGGTCTTGGAACTGTTACACATGGATCTATTTGGTCCTGTAAGTGTTCCAAGTATTGAAAAAAAGAGATATTTCCTAGTGATCACTGATGACTATTCAAGGTTTACTTGGGTATACTTCATGGGAAGCAAAGATGAAACCCCAAATTTGATCAGAACTTATGTGCTGAAAATGGAAAATCAACTTGAAAGAAAAGTAAAGGTCATTAGAAGTGACAATGGTACAGAATTCAAGAATGGAATTATGGATGAATTCTGCACTTCTAAGGGAATCTTTCAACAATACAGTGCACCTAGAACTCCTAATCAGAATGGTGTTGAAGAAAGAAGAAACAGAACATTGATTGAAGCTGCTAGGACCATGATTGCTGATGCAAATCTGCCAGTCACTTTTTGGGCAGAAGCAATCAACACTGCATGTTATGTGCAGAACAGGGTTCTACTAAACAAGGCTCAAAACAAGACTCCATATGAGGTTATCTTCAAAAGAAAACCCTATGTGAAGTTCTTGAAGCCTTTTGGATGCAGATGCTCACTGCTAAATCAAAAGGACTACCTAAACAAATTCCAGTCAAAATCTCTGGAATGTTTCTTTGTGGGCTACTCATCTCATTCAAAGGCTTGCAGAGTCTATGTGAAGGAGCACATGGTGGTTATTGAGTCTTCAGATGTAATATTCAATGAAAACCACTTTAACAATGTTGAAGGTCCCAAATGGCTTTTTGACTTGGAATAGAAGATCAAATCTTTCAAAATCTACAATGAAGATATGGATGATAGCATGTACAGAACCAGTTTTAAAGATAAGGGAAAACAAAAACAAGTTGATATAGACAAGCTATGGTCATATGTTGCTCCTGAAACAAATGGAATTAACTTTGAAAGAAGCAACCAACAAAGTGCTGAAGTTGATCTGAATGAACAGGATACAGCAATTGAAGTTTCAAATGAAGGTCCAAGTGAAGTAGAGAGTGAACCCATTCAAAGTCAACAACCTGTCCAGAAGGGATAAATCAATTTGAAGATAGGTTTCAGTCTTTGTTTGACTCTCTACAATTTGGGTCAAATGAAGCATCATCATTAGAAATTAATCCACTTCAAGCAACCGATGAAGTTCAAGAGAGAGTTGAAAATGAATCTGCTGAGTTGAATATGACCAATCTAGAGACAGAAGTGTCTGAACAACAAGTTGTGCAAACCACCTTTGTTGAAAGAAATCACCCTGCAGAAAATATAATAGGAGACTTGCATGAAAGAGTGACTAGAAGCTCTTCTGAAAAGGCAAACATCTGTCTGTATGCCAGCTTCTTATCCCAAGTTGAACCAAAGAACACTAGTCAAGCTTTGAAAGACAACTGCTGGGTAGAAGCTATGCAGGAAGAGTAAGCCCAATTCAGAGAGTTACATGTATGGGACTTGGTGGACAAGCCCAGAGGCAAGTATGCTATTGGAACAAAATGGTATTCATAAACAAGAAAGAAGGGGGATTGTTATTAAGAACAAAGTAAGATTGGTGGCTCTAGAATTGTCAGGACCGTGAGTCGGGTGAAACCTTCTAGAGGTTAACAAGAACACACCGACTCGATTACCCAAAAGGCCTGTTGAATATCCCGACGGAATCAGGATATCCAACGAGTGGGAAAAAGGGGTGTGAATAATAAACACAAAACAGTAATAAATGGTCAATAAAAGCTCATTCAATACACAAAAATTCACTATAATAAATACATCATTAATGGAACAGTGAAAGGAATGTCTAGGGTTTTGTGTGACGGCGGCGGCGATTGTACGAGAAAACAAAGAGAATATTCTTTGGAATGTTTTTCGTATGCAGTGCATGCCAGCCTGTATTCCGTCTGGAAATCCGTGTCCTACAAGGTATCCTATAGACCCTGACATTCCTTCTAGATGTTCCTAATCATTACATAATGAAACTCAAAATAATACAAGTGTTAAGTCCTCGAGCAAGGTAACTATCTTGCTCGAGCATACTCACTATGATAGGTATGCTCGATGAGTGTCTTCGAGCATATTTTACTTAGAATATATTCTCTTCCGGAGAATATATTCTCCTCCAGTAAGCTTCGTTCTTCTTGACTTGTCCATGCTTTGCTCGAACTAGTCCATCGAGCAAGCTCATTCTTCTTGATGTCTTCAGTTATACTTATTCAGCAAGCTTTAGCATGCTCGGATGTAAATCTTGCTCGGAAACTGAACTGTGCTCGAAGTCCTTTCTTTGATCACTTGACATCTTCTTATTGCATCCATGCTTGTCCCCATGTGCTCGATCATCCTGTGCTCGTAAAACTTAGTTAAAACTTGTATGATCAAACTGTTTGCTTGATTGGCAATCCAAGCTCAATAGAAGAATACTCTTGCTCGTTGAAGTGTAGGTTGCTCGAAGCCTTAACACTTAGAAGAATTAATCATTTAAGGTTCAGAAGACCTTGCTCGAAGTAGTAAAACCATGCTCGATTGTCTAGGCTTGCTCGAATTCCATACTTAGCCGTTTTCTGAGAAGGTGGAGAAGATTCCAATCTTCCTTATCAAAAATCAGACCCAACAAGGATGCTTACAGGTAAAAGGAGTGGACTTTGAAGAGGTTTTTTCTCCAGTTGCACGACTAGAGGCTATCAGGATCTTTCTTGCATATGCAGCATCAATGAACATCAAAGTCTATCAACTTGATGTAAAATCTGCATTCTTAAATTGAGAGATTGATGAAGAAGTTTATGTCACTCAACCTCCAGGATTTGAAGACCCAGTTCATCCCAACAAAGTTTACAAGCTCAGCAAAGCACTTTATGGACTGCATCAAGCACCAAGAGCCTGGTATGATGAGCTGTCAAATCATTTGTTGGAAAATGGCTTCTGTAGAGGAACCATTGACAAGACTCTATTCTACAAAAGGAGGAACAAGTTTCTCCTGCTGCTGCAAGTGTATGTGGATGACATTATCTTTGGCTCTACAAATGAACAAATGTGCAAGGAGTTTGAGCAAGTAATGAAATTCAAGTACAAGATGAGCTCAATGGGGGGAAATGAATTTCTTCCTTGGACTTCAGGTGCAACAGAAAGCTGATGGAATCTTCATTAATCAATCGAAATATATACAAGAAATTCTTAACAAATTCAAGTGCCAAGACTTCAAGATAGTGTCCACTCCAATGGACACACATGAGAAAATGGTACCTGATGAAAAGGGGGAGCCGGTGGACCAGCATGAATATAGGGCCAAGATAGGATCACTGATGTATCTCACAGCATCTAGGCCAGATATTATGTTTGTTGTGTGTGTCTGTGCTAGATTCCAAGCTAACCCCAAGGTGCTAGCAGTTAAAAAGATCTTTAGATATCTAAAGGGAAAACCAGATTTGAGGATTTGGTATCCAAAGAACCCTTCCTTGACTTGATGGCCTACACAGATAGTGACTATGATGGTTGCAATAAGAGTAGAAAATCAACCTCTGGAGGATGCCAGTTTCTAGGGAACAGGCTGGTGTCTTGGCAATGCAAGAAGCAAACTACAATGTCAATCTCTACTGCTGAAGCTGAGTATATTGCTGCCTCTGCTTGCTGTGCATAGGTTCTGTGGATTCAAAATCAACTGCTGGATTATGGTCTAAATTTCTTACTTACACCTATTTTAATTGATAATACTGCTGCTATGTTTATTGTTAAGAATCCAGTCCAACATTCTAAGACTAAGCACATTGAAATTAGACATTACTTCATTAGGGACTGTCAGGAAAAAGGTTTAATAGAAATGAAAAGGGTAGACACATCTAATAATTTGGCTGATTTGTTCACCAAACCTTTAGATAAAACCAGATTTCATTTTCTGTTAAAATGCCTAGGAATGATAGATGCTGATGAAGTTTGATTTAGAATATGTTCGTAAGTGAGGTGCTTACTGATTATCTGTGTCACTCACTTTAAATGTTTACATGATGATTTACTATGCTTGACTGATTACTCTAAATTGCATAAATCATGTATGTGACTGTCTTTGTATGGAAATTTTGATAGAACAGCTAATTACAGCTTTTGGTACTTTGATTTGTGCTTGCATGATGTATTTCTGTGACTCTAAGTACTTCGAGCATGAATCTGTGCTTGATATTGTGCCTGTTGCTCTTCGAGCACAAGCAAAGACTCTTGTAAGACTATGCTAAGTCATTCGAGCACAGATGTCATAGCTCAGCTGCTCGAGCATAGAATTTTGTCTTGAAAAACTTTTTCAAGTATTTCGAGCATAACTCTATGTTGTATGGTGTGTTTAATTTTCTTCGAGTACAAACAAACCATACTTGAGGTTTCTCAAGTAACTCGAGCACAAATGATGCATTACTTGTGGTCGACAATGGCCATGTGTTGTGGAAAACTTTTAAAGTATTTTAAGCACAAGTATATTGCTCGAGCACTCGGCTAAGTCTTTCGAGCACATGCACTGAAATGATCAATTTTAAGTTTGCTCGACTGACTTTCGAGTATGCTCGTTGAACGTCTGAGCGTGCTCGACAGACTTCTGTGATTTTCTGAATGGTTTCTACTGTCTGGATGAATGTGTTTTGATATTGTGAAAGTGTGTACTTGTTAAATGTGCTTAACTAACAACACTGTTTTTAAAATCAATGTTTTTCAATTGAACTTTCAAAAGGAAATGGTTTTTAAAATGGTAAATGTTTTTGACTAAGCAACACTGTTTTCTGTGATATTTCATAAGAGAAATGATAATATTATCCAAGTTCCCAGCTTCAAAGAAGCTAGAAACCATTTCTGTGGAGATTGAATCCAACCTAAGATGGGAAATGATAATATATTGTCTAATCTCCTGACCCAGAGATTGAAAGCTTAAAAGATTTCTGTTCAGCATATTGACAATTCGTGTGGTATCTTCTCATGAGTGTAGTAACCGATGTGATACAAACCTAATAATTTTGCTAAGTTTGATGTGGTGATTCATCCGAAGACCATGGTATGTTTCCTTACACATCTCTCCGTATGATAGGCAGAAAGGTGATTACCCAATCATACACGAGCCCGTTGCTGTCTTGGTCTCTAAAAATCAAATTTATAAAATATATGAGCGTCAAAAGAGTTATATGCAGTTGAAAGTCTATCATGTTAAATGAAGCATAAAGAAAAATATTGAAAAGAAAATTAGAAAATTGCTTCAAAAATATTATTAAGAATAAATTAAATATCATGACTTTAAGGGGCACCAAGGGAACTACAGGAGAGCATTGAAATAAGTCCTAAACTCTCTGAATGTAAGCCATGTAAGTCCGGATGGCTTGTAAGTCCAACGTTCAACCATAAAGTCGGATATATATATATATATATATACATATGAATGCTCAAATAAACAAATATTTTGACCAATGCATCAAGGGTTGAAGTCAAATTGGGGTGATTGGAGAAAGCTAAATAAGCTTTGAGAAGAGATAAGGAACAACCTGAAGTCCGAAGTGTAACCATTCCAACTCAAGCTGTTACATGAATCTTAAGCATATGACGAAAGTTATAAGAATCATGTTAAGTGCTTCCACCTAGTATCAACCTGACTTAAATCATAATAAGGATAAAAAAGAAATGGTGCGACAGTAATTAGATAATCTGATCCCATGTTGAGATCTTTCCAAATGAATTGAAATGAATTTTGAACTGGATTGTAATATCTTATTTCACCTTAAACGAGCTGTTTAGGTCAGCTCATCAAGTTGAAATGATCATTTTTCATTGGAGCAGAAGAACTTTGCTTACTAAGAATGATAAAATTGTGTCAAGCATCCTATGTGACTTGTATGAATTGTCTATGTGTTTCGAGCATGCATCTTACCTTCGAGCATACTAATGGCATGACAATTTGCTGTAAAGTGTTTCGAGCATGCATCTTACTTATGTGTACCTGCTACAATGTGAAAATGGACGTTATGTGTTTCGAGCATGATTGCATGATGAATTGTAAGACCTAAGTCTTCGAGCATAGAAGTATGCTAGGTGTTTCAGTATGACCGTTCGAGCTTAAGGAAATGGATCACTTTGTTAAGTAGTTCGAGCAAATTTGTGTGCTAAACCTTTAGGTTGTGCGTTCGAGTACAAGCATAGGAGAGATTCAATCTGCTAAGGCTTTCGAGCATGAGGGTACATCGAGTACATTGAGCTATAGAAATCTAAATGAGTCGAGCAAAGGTTACAACACTATTAAGAATGCATCTCGAGCATAGGATACTGTCATGATAGATTTCTAAATATCTCGAGGATGATGCATAGTAGGGTTAGATTGCAGGTGTGACTCAGGTTACATATCTGAGTAAGATTTTCCTAAGTACGTTCGAGCACACTAACCCTCGAGTATGACTCAATACTCGAGCATGTTATAATCAAACATCTGGCTAAGGCATCAAGCACAAGTATATTCAAGCACATTGCTTCGAGTATACTAGTGCTCAAAAGCATCATATTCCAAGTACTACGAGCAAGGGTTGTACTATGTACTCGAGTACAGTGGGAGACAGCTGTTGCTTTGGCTGTATGCTTGAGCAAGGGAGGTACATTAAATTTGAAATTGAATGACAACTGTCGTGTGCTAGATGACAAATTGAGGTACTATACCACCCAAACGTTAGGTATAAAAGGGGGACTTAGAAACAATTTCACATATTTCTTCCTCTTTCTTTTAAACCTACAAAACCTGCTTGCTCGTGTTGTCTTCCGCTTGCTCGATTACTCTAATACTTGCTCGATTTTACTTCAAATACAGCCATTAGCTCTGTTTCGACTTCGGTAAGACATCGTTATTCGATAATCGTCACACCGATTTCAAAATTAGGGTTTCTAATTGATTCACAAACTAATTGTTTACTTGTTTTTGTAGGTACGCATATTACTATGGAACAGGTTATTGAAGACACTAAAATCATCTACTCATCTTCGATTATTAGTTCTGCAACTTTGTGTACTAACATATTTTTTCTTTTGCAGAACTGATGGCATTAAAATTTGAGAAGAGGCACAATATGTGCGCTCAGTTGGAGCTCGATGATGACAACTGGGAGTTGGAGCTAATGATAAACTTTTTGAGGAACTCTAACTTGAGAGTAGCTCTTACTGAAAGCCCCACAATTTACAGAAATCATATTGCAGATTTTTGGGGCTCGGCTACGTTTGTAAATGATGTTAACAGGGAAAGGATTGAGGCATCGGTCCTGAATAATGATATTGAGATAACAGAAGCATCAATACGAGCTGCTTTGGACCTAAACGGCAATTTTAATGCTCAGCCATCCTACTCTGTTCCCAGATTATTGAGAGTCTTTCAGGAGACTATGGGATACAAGGAGGAGTGAAGGAGGGCCAGTTCCAGAAAGGAAGTTTTCCACTAATCTATCGTTTCCTGATACATCACGTCATCCAGTCCTTATCTCCTAGGAGAGGTACTTGGACATTATTGAGCAAAGAGCTCGGGACTCTCACTATAGCGATTTTATACTAGCAGCCCTTCAACATTTCAAGATTTATCTTTCAAGGGTTGGTATCAAATGCAGAAAAGCAAGTCAATCAACAATTTCTTATGTATCCCAGGTTTCTACAGATTTTGATAAATAGAGAATTGCCTGATCTTCAAAGAATGGGAAAGGTTTTGAGACTGCAGGACCCCAACATATGCAAAAGAATGAAAGATGCTCAGAGCAACTTTGTTGACAATGATGACTGGGATGTTCTCCCATGGTTGCTTGTACCAGCACTAAGTGCTATTAATGTGCCTCGCACCCCCGATAATAGTGACGATGAAGAGGATGATGATGTGAATGATGATGATCAAAATGATGATGGGGACAATGGTCCAGAAGGTGGAAATGCCATGGTTATTGGTGGTAATGATGATGCACATGAGTTTATTGAGGGAAATGTACAAATGATTGAACAATCTACTCAGACAGGAGATGCTGCAGGTTTGGAGGTACATGAAGAGACAAATGAACCAGTTGTGGATCCAATCAATGAAGCTACAGAGCCAATGGATGATGATGTATTTGCAGCAAATGTTATATCAGATGTTGCTGATACCATTGAGAAGATAACTCCACCAGATTCACCACCACCTGAAGTCTACTATGATGACGCATACTCCATTGAACTTAATGATGTTGATGACAATTTTCCTTCCTCGCCAGCCACAACTGAACCAGCCATCTCAGACTCTGGCCCAATCAATGACCCACATATTCCATCACCACCAACATCACCACTTACTGAACCTATCATCACAACACCTGTTTCCCAACCTGGTCAAGGTATACCTCTTCAAACCCCACCGTCCTCTCCATTAAAAGAAACACATGCAACCACCACTACCCAGCTATCAGAACCACTTTCTAAAGAATCTGATCCTTATAAAGTTCCATCTCCAGAGACAGCTGAGTCTGAACCATGGTTTGAACCTGCACCAAAGCCAAATCAAGAAACTCCACCCTCAAGCCCTAATCTTTATTATATTGTTTGTGAGAATGCCAAGCTTGAATTTGAAAACATCAAGTTGAGAGAACAGAATGCCATATTAGCTACAAGGAACTTGGCATTGGAGGCTGCATTGAATGAAGCTTTGTTAAAGATGAGAAGACCTCAGATGCACCAAAACAGGGGAACAAAACTGAAGGTGCAGAGAGTTTAAAGGTGATTGGAAAGGTATATGAAAGTTCTGATGAGGAAGTTGTGGAAGTTGGACCATCAAATGATTTAAACATGATAAATCAAGCATATGATGATGGAGATTCGGATGATAACGGGGAGAGTGAAAGTGAAGAAGAGACTGGAGAGGATAAGAAGAAAAGGAAAGAAAAAGGGAAAGGGATTGCCTTTACAGATGATGACTTGCATCCCCTGCCCTAGCATAAAATTCAATCCGATGACATACTTCTCAAAGAAAATGTGATTGATCCTGATGTTGCAGAAGCTGAATCTGTCAAGACTGCCATAAGGTTAATGAATGAAGATTTGGAGTCAATGGATAGAGAAGATGAGGAGGAAATACCTCAAGAAGTACTTGAAGCATTAATAAACATGAAGGAGAAAGAAAAGGAAGATGAGAAAAGGTTGAAGGAGGCAGATGAGGCGATAAAGGCCACACTGGATGCTCTAAGAACAAATTTGAATGTTGCTGAACAAGAGAGTACACAAGCTCAAGAGCCAGTGACAACTGAGCCTGAAGAGCCCATGGAAACCGAACCTGAACAATCTGAATCCGAACCAGTTAATACTGAGATGGAAACTGATAATGAACAAGAAACTGGTCTGGAGGTAAAAGAAGAGTCAAAGGGGGATGAGACACAAGGATGCCATGTCAAATTCATTGCTTAGTTAGTTATGCTCAGAACACATTTTGACATTCTCCTACATCCTGATGAGTTCAGACAAGAAACTGTGGATGCAGCAAGGAGAGCTCAAGAAGAACAAAGACAAGAACATTGGAAGAAAAGCCAACTCCTGATCAAGGACAAACCTGAGCCAACAGTAAATGAAGTGTGTGATAAAGAGGATCTTGGAACAGAACCAGTCACAGAAGAGAACAGTAATGAAGAATATAAGACCTCTGAGTCAGTTGATGAGGAAATTATACTTGAATAGCCAGAAGCTGAAGTGACACAACCTGCCACACCCACTCCATCTCAATCATTAAAAAGAAAAGAAAGAGCTGAGATTGAAAATCCAGGTCTAAAAGGCAGAAATCAGTAAAAGTGATGGTGTACAAAAGGAGATTGGAGAAGCTTGAAGCAGGAAAAGGGCTAAATCTGTAAGTAATGAAGAACCTATGATTGAGGCTCTAAACAATCTTGAAAAGAAAATTGAAATAGAAGATGATAGTTAAGGTGAAATGAAAGATGTTGAATAGGAGAATGAAGATAGAAACTATCTGATCAGCTTGGGATATGACTTGAAATACCTTCATAGATTATCCAAAGAAGACATAGCCAAAGAAGCTGAAGAGTGGAGTATGAGGAAGTCTATAAGAGAAGCCCTGATCAAAGATGGCCATAAGCCTGCGTTCCTGAACTTACAATCTTTTGACACAATAGACAGACTATACAAGAATGCTCTTGTGGACGACATCTCAGATTATGTGAAAAAGGTATCAAAGAAGAAGAAGGAAGAGGGAGAAAAGGTGTTAAAAGAGTCGGACAGTAGCAAAAGGAGAACTGAAAAGAAAGCCAGTGATTAAAAAGAATATGAGTCATTAAAGGCAAAACATAATGACATAAAGTTTCTTCAACTATATGGCTACAGCTATGAATCCTTGATAAAGCTTTCTCTTGAAGAACTAAAACGGAAAATTCAACTTGTAAAAGACTCTCACAAAGACAACAAAAGTTAGGAAGAATATGAAAGAGAACAAGAGCTGAAGTTGGGATTGGCAACAGAAAGAGAAGAAGCTAAGAAGAAAGAAGAAGAAGTGAAAAGGTGGTTTGAAGACCCTCAGAGGGTAGAAATATTAAAGAAAATTGTCATGGAGAAAGGAATGAAGGAAGAACTGTGACATTCATGACAAAACCTGGTACACCGCAGTACGTATTTACCGATTAAGCAGTTAAACGCTTATTATGTAACAAACGAACGATTAACCGAACAGGTTTGGTTACGACCCAGATATCCCGGGGGTCAATCTATAAGTGATATGCGTTTAATATAAGCTAATATGTTAATATTATGGAATTAGTTCGATAGCAAACAAGTTAAACGAAAATACATTCGTTTAACTACCGGCTATAGATTTAAACGCGAAAGATAGTTACAAACCAAGCATTGTATCATCCATTAAGCTGAAAAAGACTTACCAAACACTTATTTGAAATGTTTTAAGTGATCCGTGAAAATAATTTCAAATTTTACAAAGGTATAATATGTTTTTATAAATTTATACAAAAATAGCCGAAAAACACTCGTTTTCGCGCTGTTTGTCGTACCCGTTATATTTTTCGCACCTAAAACCGAACCCGAAATAAATTTGGACTTAGAATTTTGTGTACAGCACGCAAAACAAGGAAAAATAAACTAAAGAAGGTCCAAAGGGGACCCCCTTTCCTTGCGACCGCCAAGGGAGACTTCTTTACCTCCTTTGATTGATTTTATATTTATACCACTTAAATTATCATTTAAGTTCATTCTTCTTGAAAAATCTGGACATCACAACTGCTGGAGTCTATCACCATAAAAAACCTAAGGTAATCTGTTAATTTAGGGTGATTTTGAGTTTGTTTAAACTTGTTTAATTACATGTAAACAGAGTTTGATTACCAAAAATCACTCCTAACCATGTAAACCCCTAAAAATGGTCCAAAAATAAGTTTTGATCATACACATGGTTAGAAATCAGAATCATACTCTTTTTTGGCCAAACACATTGATTAGAGGGTTTAAACGATGTTTTTATGATTCAAAAGTTCGATTTTATACCCTAACCGAAACCCAAAGTTGAGGGGCTTTTTTTTTGATGAAACTTGCTTAGTTTGTGATATAGGATCTGTATCTAGTTTTCATAGGAGCACAAGAACCGGAAAACTTGATTAGAAGGGCAAAAACGAACGAAAACCGCAAAGGTAATACCGAATCACTCGTTTACGGGCTGTTTAGGTTAAGGTTATGATGTGCATAATTTTAGGTCATGAAATTTTTCAGGGAGATCAAGGACCATATCATTGAGTCCGTGTTCAAATTTGGTCATTTTTCGACAATCTGAAAATATTTGGCGAATTTATAACAGAATTGGGACGTTTATTTGGGAAAAATAGTTAAATTGCTTGAAAATTTATGAAATTTTTTGGGCAACTCATATTTGGTATATTATGATCACATATGAAATTTGGGATTATTTGGAAAAGCCTAAATGTGTTTTGTGTATTTGCGTTTAATTGAATTTTTCACAGTCGTTTTTAGCTCGAAAAGGATATTTTCCAAGATTGTTAGAGTTTGGAATTTTTCCAACTTGTTTTGGAATATATTTTGATCACTCAGAAATTTTGGTGGATTTTTTAGAAATCGTTTGGTACAAACGGTTGATTGTCGTTCTAAATATAGCAGAAACAATGATTTTTTTTTAAATTAATAAACCAGTAAATAATTCCATAAATATTTTTATAAAAATCAACATATTTTATTTGATAAGTGGCTAAATTTTCATAATTTAATGATTAACAGTTAATTAATTATGCTAATTTGAAAATTAAACAAATTCAATTATGATATAAGCCGGCAAGTTCGTAATTAACGAACCTGCGGGAACATCAGAACACCAAGAGTGATCAAAAATCATATTTTTTAATAAATTAAGTAAAAACGAACTTTTTATGAGAAACCTGGACAATTTGGATAGATTGTGCACGTTTCTTCTCAAATCAAACTGAATAAACGAAAACGAGCCCCGTAGTGAATCCAGAACCCCAATGTGTGATCTTTCTTTATAACTTAATCATTTTATCTACCAATACATTTACCCAAGCTTACTTCCCCATAACTGTTTTCTGAACGCATAAACGATCAACTTGCCCCAGCTGGGAGAACGGGGAAACTGAGCCAAGTTCGGTTTTTAAGGATTAGACATTGATCAACATCACAACCTAAGCCTATTGACTCTTTCTGGGCAATCCATGCTATACCCAGATTAGATATAAAGCCCAGTTTAGTATTGAGATTATAATAATATTATAATATTAATATTAATATAATATTAAATATAGGGACCAGTGATTTCGAGTCTAGCAAAACCTGAACTATCTCGCTACTGAATACTAATTAAACTGTGAGTTTCATGACCCCACTTTTAAACTATTTTTACAAACTTTTGGGATGAAAAACATGTTGATACATATCTGTATATATTTTGACATGTTTGATGATGGGAATTATCTAAGTGCTAACACACGAAAGTCCCCACGAACACAATTATTAACTTCAAGCCGGGGCTTGTAAATAGTACTATTGGTTTAACAAACCCAGGCGGGGCCAGCATGGTTTGCTGAGACATTATCCCGTTTGCACATGACCATAATTATGCAAACACGCTATGTAGTGTTAGACATAGCTACTCGGGGCATGTTGTAGGCGGACAGGGGGGCATAGTGGTTGATTGAGCGTGGGAAATGGATGCACGCAGCACAGACAGTCAAGGTCTCACTGTAGCTTAGTATAATTACATCATAAACATACAAACAAATGGATTTGTGAACGTACATGCATACGTACTAGCGTATTTTACAAACTGTGATTGTTGTACACATAAATGATTTCTTGAAACCCGTGAAACTCACCAACTATTTGTAGTTGACCCTCTTTAACATGTTTTTCAGGTACTGGATTGGATTTGAAAATCAATGTGCTACGTGTTTGACTTGCGATCAATGCTGGGTGAATTGATGCTAGTGTGCTAATAGGAAGTAAAGCCGCTTAACGGGCTGGATTTAGTTTGTATCACCTAGTTGTAAATGAAGTTAGATCAATGTAAAATATTGTAAAGTAGTTTGTATTATTCTTTATAAGCAATGTGGTTGATATCAGAGGTGTCTGTTACATTTCCGTTTTACGCTTCCGCAAATCGCTTAACGGGGTGTGACAGAAGTTGGTATCAGAGCCATTGGTTATAAAGGATTAGGTTATCACTTAGGATACCTAAAATATAACCGTAGGCTCGATTAACTCTAGGAAAATAAATAACAATATAATATTATATACTGATGGATGTCTGGATGAACTCAAAGAGCAAATGAGTTAGTATGGTCCGGAAAATAATAACAGACTTGCTTATACCAGGGAATTCGGGGAGAAGTCGCGGAACGTATGGGTAGGTAAAAATGGCAACATATGTGTATAAAAGGTAATGCTGAGTATGTATATAATATGCATACGTGCTTATCTGCGCATAACAAGTAAAATATCTTATTTTTGCCGTAATTAATAATATCCCTTACTCTGATTTATATTGTCGAAAAATATTATTATTATACTTTAACCATTGCACCAGAAGATAGTGTGATCTGGTAGCCTTACATCGGATAAGGAAGCAGATGTTACCTGTAAACGAGAATACGAGAACGTTCTATCGAGACCAAACGGAACCTTATATTATTATAGAACTACACACTGAGCATAATATTCAAGGCCCAGAAAGAAACCGTGGAAGGTGTGATCTACATACATTCATCTCATGGGAACACAACACTTCTCGATTTGGGCCTAATCTTTATCTCATATACCAGTTTCTAACAGTTAACGGAACTGTTTTCTAGTTATGTTTCCACTTCTATTGTTCAAAAATAAACACCACTCCTAAGAAAATACCTAGTAAAGAATATGGTTTATCAAATTATAAATATAATAACTATCCTATTGAATTTTCAATAATATAACAAACCGTAACCCCCTATATATCATACAACAACTATAAGAAAATAATAATTCCTTTATATCTCACCAATACCACCACCTTGATGAACCCTCCTTAACTAATAAATTCATCAAATCATCTGTATACTCCAACCACTCCTATATTGTTGCCACTCCAATAGGTTTATCATAAAAGAAAACCCTCACGCTCGTAGACCAATTATTCGTCCTGGATTATAGAGATCATGCTTACTCCTAATTAATAAATTATCATTTTTAGTAATCCCAGCACGCTTGCGTGTACCAAACAACCTAATGAAAGAATTTTCTGTAGTTTTATTTAATAAAATCCAAAGGTCAAGGGAAGTATACTAATGCCTTCGACTACAACCTACTGTTTAAGCTCATAACGAAAAAATGTCTATTTATGGGGGAGGCAGAATAAAATAGTTACCCAGTGGTGGGATTACATCTGATTGAATTTTGTACAAGTTGTGAACTATTCGTGATTATTATAATGTGTGCTCGAATAGACAAAGATAGTATGACAAAGTTAGGTATAGTTTCGATACTCCATGCAAGCATTTGGTAGTGTGCTATGCTGATATGGGAAACGACTTTGATCTAATGGTACAAAAATTGACCCTTACTGGGTTAAAATTACTTGTCACGGGATGACAATTTTCGATGTATATATGCAAACAATGGCCTTGTTAGGCTAAATCTATGTACTATCCTTGGTATATGGATACAGGATTCGATGTGGATGATATTATGTGCTATTTGAAATACTTGAGTATTAGTTAATGCAATTCCCTGTGTGAAGAGTATAGGGGTAATTACTATTAAGTGAAGTATAGTCGTTTATCATTATAGGATGGCCCCGAAGAAAACAAACCGTGATTTGAGGCAGTTGTGGCCGAAATGATTGTTCGGCAACTACAGTTGGTAACTCTGACAATCGCAGCGCGATTCGCTGCGGGCATTAATACGACAATGAATACAAATTAAATGCCAAACACTAATACGGCCACGAATATTATTTCGCCGCCCAATACTAATACAGTTACAAATTTTATTTTCATGATAAATACAAACATTGTCACGAATAATACTCCCCCATTGAGCACTAATGCTACTACCGATAATGATAATTTCCCCCACTAATTTCATTTACAACAAAAATCTTTTGCCGAACATGAATACTAGACGTAACAACTGTGATCCTTCACAACGGGAATACTCGTTTAAACATTTTATGTTGTGCAAACATGTAAATTTTAATGATACTAAAGAATCAAATGAGTTGGTAAAATGAATCGAAACGATAAAGTCTGTTATCCATACAAATAGTTTCCCATCAAATTGTATCATTAATTATGTTACTATTACACTACTTGGCCACGACCTTATGTGGTAGAAAATGATTATACGAATTCGGGAACAAAAAGACAATTATCCACATGACTTGGGAAAAACTTAAATCCTCTATATTGAAACATTCTCGCCCAAGGAATGAAATCTAGAAATTAGAAACACGAACCCGAGAAATCCAAAACGAAAGGGACGGGTCAACTGGAATGTACAAACCGTTTTAACAATTTGATTCGACTAATGATATGGTTATTATTCCAGAAGTATAGATCTTAGTTAATCCAGTTAGTCACTTAACTTTTGAGAACATCGTGACGCTAGCTGGGGTGGTAGCTTTGAATTCGATCAGGAAAGATGTGTTGAGAGTACCGGAAAATCAACTAGTACAAAACAAACTAATCACGAAACAGGGGTACAAGAGCTACAACAATCTAAACATGCGCACCCTGCAACTCAAAATAATACGACAATCAATTTTAGTTCAGAATTAAACATATACAATGAACCTTTGCCAAAGGGTATGTCGAATAATGGCATGTCATAAAAGCGGGAAAACTGGATACTATGCCTGTAGTCGTGAAACCGACCATTCTATGACACTGTAAACCGACCATTCTAAACTCACCACTTGTAGTTATCCCAATTGTAACCAATTCACTCACAACCTATGACAAACCCTTCTCCTTGCTATAAGTGTGGAGGTACGAAACGTTCCAAAAAGAAATGTCCCAAATTAAACCAAGAATGAACATCAACATCTAACTTGGCTAAAGGCTGCGATTAGTGATCAGAACCGATAAAGACACGATAAGACTTAAATATGAGGAAGAGACATCTGTAATTCCTGATTAATATGCTTCAAATTCATTTGATATAAGTACCGATTGAGGTCTTATTTCCACTAACTTCTTACCCCGAGAAATGTATCGGTTAATGAACTAGTAGACCCCTATGCTATAGAATTCACTAACAGAAAACCTATAACTATTAACCAAATATTCCAAAGCTGTTCTATTATCCTAACCAGCCGACCAATTTTATTGACCTACTACTAGTCTAGTTAGGAAGCATCGATGTAATTGTCAGTATGGACTGGTTAGCTAAATACAAGGCGGAAATCATGTGTGATGACTAAATAGTTAAAATTCCCCACTTGGATAACGAATCAATTATGGTACAAGGAGAGGAGGCTGGTGCAATATCACCCCTCATGTCTCATCTTAAAGTATTGCGTTTTCACCAAGGGTGTATGGCATTTCAAGAAAATGTAACCATAAGAACCTTAACAAAACATATAGGAAGTATCCCCGTAGTACTCGAATACTTTAATGTCTTCCTAATGAACTACCTGGAATAACACTATCTGACAAGTTAAACTCTGAACTGACCTAACCATAGGGGCAACTCCTATTACCAGGGCACCTTATCACCTGGCATTCTCCGAAATTTAAGAACTAATTACGCAGTTACAAGAATTATTAGATAAGGACCTTGTGGAACCTAACTATCATCATTGGGGAGCACTGGTGTTGTTGGTAAAGAAAAAGGATGAAAGTTTAGGATGTGCGTGATTACTGGGGAACACACAAATTGATAAAAAAAAAAAAACCAATATCTTCTCCCATAATTAGGCGACTGGTCCAGTCAACTCCAAGGGACGAATCACTTCTCCAAACTCGACCTCTGAACCGACTATCATCAAGTTAAAATCCAAGAGAAAGATGTTCCTAAAACGGAGTTCCGAGCTCAGTATGATCACTATGAACCCTTAGTTATGCCCTTCGAACTGACTAATGCACCTGTAGTTTTCATGAACCTCACGAACCGAGTTAGTAAATCATACCTCGACAAATTCATTATAACGTTGTTGATGAGCTCCTGATATATTGAAAAACTAAAAAGGGGCACGAGCAACATTTACAAACAATCTTGGAGATATTGAGGCAGGAGGAATGGTATATCAAGATGTTGGCAACAAGGAGTACGATTCTTAGAACACGTTATTAGTTTACATGCAATTCACATACATCTGAGCAAAACTAGTAAACACCAGAGTCACCAAGAGAAATTTGTCAAATTTTGTAATTAGTTGGGTATTACCGAGGCCTTATTAAAAATCCTGTATAACCCAACCATTAACCCTCCTAACCCAAAAAGAACTGAGTTTATGACTGGGGGAAGAACAAGAGGTGGCTTCTCAATTGATGAGACAAAAAAAAAAAAACTTTATCAAACTCCTCTCCTATGCTAAGTCTCCCAGAAGGGACTGATGATTTTGTAATTATTGGGATACATTCCGAAAAGGGTTAGAGTGTGTATTAATGTAGAAAGACAAGGTTACAATATACGCTTCCCAACGATCAAAAGCACACGAGAAGAACTATACTATCCTTAATCCGGAGTATGTGACGATTATTTTTACATCTAATGCATGGGCATGCTACTGTTATGCCATCAAATGCACAAATTACAGTAATCGTAGAAGTTTATGACCTGCAATTGATCTGTCGAAACTAGATATGGGGTAAAGAAGACGAGTAGAGTTGTTAAACAATTGTAATTAAGAAAAACTGATGCCTTAAAATGAAGGGTTAAAGTTAAACATCGGAAAGTGCGGGTATTTGAAACGATTGTTTAGACAAAAATTATCGGGCAATATCATATCGCCCAAAAGAAAACCCTAAGAGCATAACATTTAGAAAAAAAAAATTGTACGGGGACGATAAGAACATTCAAAAGGAAACACAATGAAATTCTATACCTCCAATAAACCGAGTCTTGATTCCAACTTTTGTTAAACTATGTGACCTGATCATGGATGAAGCACATAAGTCCAAAGATTCTATTCATCTAGGTGACGATAAGATGAACAAACATTCAAATAAATATTATTGGTGAGCCGAATGTCTGACTCGTGCTAGAATTAAAGCAGAGTATCAAAATCCCTCAGTAATGTTATAACAACCGGAAACTCCCAGTAGAAGTGGGAACAGATTATAATGAGCTTCACAGAGTGTAAATCATTCTGAGAACATAGTATGGCCCGGGTACTAATTGGCTGGCTAACTTAAACTGCATACTTTCTCCCAACCTATAACAACTACGTAACTGAAACTCATAGAATGGCGTGTCTATCCCATTTATTTCAAATCGAGATACACATCAGGCCTCTTATTTTTCAAAAAACTTAGGAAACCGAATTGGTTTAAGCACGACCTGTCATTCCCAAATGAAAGATCAATTTGGACGAACTATACAAATATTGGGATAATTACATTACAACTGTATATTAAATCTTGAAGGAAATTAAGGCCAACCACTGGTCTAATCCTCGTATACTAATAGTTATCATAATATTATATGAGCGGCACTATAACTGATATGATACGAGCAAGAACATGAATCGATACTTTATTAGATTGAAAGTTGGCAACACTTAAAATGCAAAATCTGATTTGATTTCGGAAACCACTGAGTAAACTCGTAAGATTCAAAAACATACTGAAAGTCGCTAGAGATTGACAAAAGAAATATACTTATGTACGCAATGAATTGTTGGCCTTTGAAAAGTGTTGTTCGAATTGAGGAAACTTATAAGTTGACATCAACATACATAGAATTGTACGAGTTTGTCTCGGAAATTAATCCTGTAGCATATTGAATAAACTATCCCGAGAATCGAGTTCACTCTCGATTTTAGTTCTACTGATAACTTTCTTATATACCAAAACAAACAAATGCCTTATTGACAAGGCGGGATAGTACCACTTGAATACTCACACATAACCAAACTTGTAAAGAACCCATAGAAAAAATAGGTGGGAAAGGCAAACAGTTACGACTCAACAGAATTTCAATGGTCAAAGTTCGGTAAAATGACTTATAACGGGAAATTATATACGTTTGAAAATGAAATCCAAATATTCTTGGCTGTTCCTAAGAAGCTTTTAACTAGTATGTTGAATTCCGGGGATGAAATTTCTTAACGGGGAGAATGTGACATTCGTGATAAAACCTGGTACATCGCAATACGTATTTACCGATTAAGCAGTTAAACGCTTATTATGTAACGAACAAACGATTAACCGAACGGGTTTGGTTATGAACCAGATATCCCGGGGGTCCATCTATAAGTGATATACGTTTAATATAAGCTAATATATTAATATTATGGGCTTAGTTCGATAGCAAACAAGTTAAACGAAAATACGCTCGTTTAACTACACGCTATAGATTTAAACGCGAAAGATAGTTACAAACCAAGCATTATATCATCAATTAAGCCGAAAAAGACTTACCAAACACTTACTTGAAATGTTTTAAGCGATCTGTGAAAATATTTTCGAATTTTACAAACGTATAATATGTTTTTATAAATTTATTCAAAAATAGCCGAAAAACACTTGTTTTCGCATTGTATGTCGTACCCGATATATTTTTCGCGCCAAAAACCGAACCCGGAATAAATTTGGACTTAGAATTTCGTGTACAACACCCAAAACAAGGAAAAATAAACTAAAGAAGGTCCAATGGGGACCCCCTTTCCTTGCGACCGCCAAGGGAGACTTCTTTACCTCCTTTGATTGATTTTATATTTAAATCAAATAAATTATCATTTAAGTTCATTCTTCTTGTTTAAACTTGTTTAATTACATATAAACATAGTTTGATTACCAAAAATTACTCATAACTATGTAAAACCCCTAAAAATGGTCCAAAAATATGTTTTGATCATACACATGGTTAGAAATCAAAATCACACTCTTTTTTGGCAATAAACAAGAATTAGAGGGTTTAAACGACGTTTTTACAGTTTAAAAGTTCGGTTTTATACCCTAACCGAAACCCAAAGTTGAGGGGCTTTTTAGTTTGCGTAGGAGCACAAGAACCCAAAAACTTGATTAGAAGGGAAAAAACGAACCAAAACCGCAAAGTAATACCGAATCACTCGTTTACGGCTGCATAGGTTAACGTTGTGATGTGGATATTTTTAGGTCATGAAATTTGCAGGGACATCAGGGACCATATCATTGAGACCCTGTTCAAATTTGGTAATTTTTCGACCATCCGAAAATATTTGGCGAATTTATAAACTAATTGGGGCGTTTATTTGGGAAAAATAGTTCAATTGCTTGAAAAATTATGAAATTTTGTGGGTAACTCAGATTTGGTATATTATGATCACATATGAAATTTGGCTTTATTTGGAAAAACCTAAGTATGTTTTGTGTATTTGCGTTTAATTGAATTTGCATAGTCGTTTTTAGCTCGAAAAGGATATTTGGCAAGATTGTTAGAATGTGGAATATTTCCAGGTAGTTTTGGAATATATTTTGATCACTCAGAAATTTTGGTGGATTTTTTGGAAATCGTTTGGTACAAACGGATGATTTTCGGGCTAAATATAGAAGATAAAATGATTTTTTTATAAATTAATAAACCAGTAAATAATTTCAGAAATATTTTTATAAAAATCAACATATTTTATTTGATAAGTGGGTAAATTTTTATAATTTAATGATTATCGATTAATTAATTATGCTAATTTGAAAATTAAACAAATCCAATTCTGATATAAAGCGGCAAGTTCATAATTAACGAACCTACAGGAACATCAGAACACCAAGAGTGATCAAAAATCATATTTTTTAATTAATTAAGTAAAAACTAACTTTTTATGAGAAACCTGGACAATTTGGATAGATTGTGCGCGTTTCTTCTCAAATCAAACTGAATAAACGGAAACGAGCCCCGTAGCGAATCTAGAACCCCAATGTGTGATCTTTCTTTATAACTTAATCATTTTATCTACCAACACATTTACCCAAGCTTACTTCCCCATAACTGTTTTCTGAACGCATAAACGAAAAACTTGGCCTAGCTGGGAGAACGGGGAAACTGAGCCAAGTTCGGTTTTAAGGATTAGACATTGAACAACATCACAACCTAAGCCTATTGACTCTTTCTAGGCGTTCCATGCTATACCCAGATTAGATATACAGACGAGTTTAGTATTGAGATTATAATAATATTATAATATTAATATTAATATAATATTAAATATAGGGACCAGTGATTACGAGTCAAGCAAAACCTGAACTATCGCGCTACTGAATACTAATTAAACTGTGAGTTTCATGACCCCACTTTTAAACTATTTTTACAAACTTTTGGGGTGAAAAACATGTTGATACATATCTATATATATTTTGAACTGTTTGACGATGGGAATTATCTAATTGCTAACACACGAAAGTCCCCACGAACACAATGATTAACTTTGAGTCGGTGGCTTGTGAATAGTACTATTGGTTTTACAAACCCAGACGGGGCCAGCACGGTTTGCAGAGACATTATCCCGTTTGCACATGACCATAATTATACAAGCACGCTATGTAGTGTTAGACATTGCTACTCGGGGCATGTTGCTGGCGGAAAGGGGGGCATAGTGGTTGATTGAGCGTGGGAAATGGATGCACGCAGCACAGACAGTCAAGGCTTCACTGTAGCTTAGCATAATTACATCATAAACATACAAACTAACGGACTTGTGAACGTACATGTATACATACTAGCGTATTTAAAAACTGTGATTGTTGTACGCATAAATGATTTCTTGAAACCCATGAAACTCACCAACTACTTGTAGTTGACCCTCTTTAACATGTTTTTCAGGTACTGGATTGGATTTGAAAGTCAATGTGCTACGTGTTTGAGTTGCGATCAATGCTGGGTGAATTGATGCAAGTGTGCTAATAGGAAGTAAAGCCGCTTAACGGGCTGGATTTAGTTTATATCACCTAGTTGTAAATAAAGTTAGATCAATGTAAAATATTGTAAAGTTGTTTGTATTGTTCTTTATAAACAATGTGGTTGATATCAGAGGTGTCTGTTACATTTCCGTTTTACGCTTCCGCAAATCAGTTAACGGGGTGTGACAAGAACAGTTTCAAAACATTCCTCATGAACAATTAATTGAAATATATAATAGAGAGCAGAAACTGTACTTGGAAACCCAAAGAAAACTGCAAGAAGATAAGCTGAGAGATGAAGAAGAAGTTCGAGTAGAAATGATGAGTGCTCTTCACAAAAAAGGAGCCAAAATGTCCAGGCTAGTAGTACAGACAGATGAAACAATCAGAAAATAGTATGAAGAAGCTGGGCTGCATAAGATAAAGAAAACTCAACAAGCTAGCACAAGCCGAATACCCATTGGATCTAAGAATGTGAGGACTGAGGAACCAAGAAATCTAAATCTGCCCACACATCTCTTCTTTGATAAAAGATCCAAGAGTCTTAGGGTGGTCACTGAAGATGAAGAGAAAACTCTGATTATCTTCAGAGACGACTTGAGGGATTTTAAAAGAGAACAACCAACAAAGATGGCTGAATTGACACTGCATGAAAATTAAATCAGAAATCAACCATCTAGTCAACCAAGGAATGAGCTATCAAAATTTATTAAGGAACAAGCTGAGCAAGGGTATCCATTCCTAAAATAGAAGAAGAGAGTCATCCACAGCCAAGCTGAGAAATAGAGAAGGAGAAAAAGGATAAATGAAGTACATAATTTGGAGCTTTCTTTTTTTGATGGAAAAAGAAGGAACACTCAAGCTGGCAGCCCTTCAACAAAAAGAATGATTCTAAGAGATTGTCTAGCAATGCGAAGGGAGATGATGGAACCAAATTCCACAGCACAGCAAAACGGAAGAATCTCTTACCTTACTTATAACAGACACAATGACTCAATCAGCTTGAGGAATGCATCTGGAGGCACAATAGCTGTGATCTTATATGACAGTGATCTTCAGTTCATACATCCGCAAGATCTTCAAGACATAATAGATGCCAGATTTCCTCATGATTCTCAAGATTCTGTAGAGCTTGATATAATCAAACAGAAGGCCGCCTTTGTCAAACTGGAAAAAGAGAAAGCCAACACAAGAGGGAGAAGAAGATAGCAAAATGGAGCTAAAAGAAAATCAATTTTATTTCTGTTTATCTCTGTAATTTTTGTTATTTTGTATTTAATGTAAAAACTTTGATGTGTAATGCCAAAGAGGCAGAATTCCTATTTATGTAATGAAATGACATGTTCTTGAATGATTTATCTGTGATGTCTGATACATGTGTAACTCTATGCAGGTTTGTTTTGGTGCATCTGAGCTTGTTCCAATTTAGGGGGAGATTGTTGAGTCGGATTTTTGATAAGAAAGATTGGAATCTTCTCAACCTCCTCAGAAAACTGTTAAGTATGGACTTCGAGCAAGCCTAGACAATTGAGCATGATTTTACTACTTCGAGCAAGGTCTTCAGAACCTTAAATGGTTGATTCTTCTAAATGTTAAGGCTTCGAGCAAGCTACACTTCAATGACCAAGAGTATTCTTCTATCGAGCATGGATTGCCAATCGAGCAAACAACTTGATCATACAAGTTTTAACCAAGTGTTACGTGCACATGATGATCGAGCACACGGGGACAAGCATGGATGCAATATGAAGATGTCACGTGATCAAAGCAAGGACTTCGAGCACAGTTCAGTTCCCAGAGCAAGATTTACATCTGAGCATGCTAACTATTGCTGGAAAAGAAGACTGAAGACATAAAGAAGAATGAGCTTGCTCGACGGACTAGTTTGAGCAAAGCATGGACTAGTCAAGAGGAATGAAGCTTGCTGGAAGGGAATATCTTCACTGAAGATATTCTAAGTAAAGTATGCTCGAGGACATTCATCAAGCATACCTAGCATAGTGAGTTTGCTCGAGCAAGATTGTTACCTTGCTCGAGGACTCAACACTTGTATTATTTTATATTTCATTATGTAATGATTAGTAACTTCTAAAGGAATGTCAGGGTCTATAAATAGGGTACTAGGTTACCATTTTAGGCAAATTTTGGCACAACGAAATACGAGAAACATTCTAAAGGAATAATCTATTTGTTTCCTCGTACAACCGCCGCCACCGTCATACACGAAACCCTAGACATTCCTCTTACTGTTTCATTAATGACTCATTTAATACAGTGAATCTTTGTCTTTGAATGTGCTTTTATTGATTATCGTTTATCGTTTCGTGTTTGTTATTTTCACACCTTCGTTTCCACTCGTTGAATTTCCTGATTCTGCCGGGATATTCAACAGGCCTTTGGGTTACAGAGTCGGTGTGTTCTTGTCAACCTTTTCAAAGGTTTCACCCGATTCACGGTCCTGACAAATTATGTCCTTAACGGGCGAAAACCCAAACCGCAACATTAATTGAAACCCTAGTCATTTTATGAGCCAAGATATGACATTACATCATATGTTTTTATAATATAGCAGCGCATAACTGATTTGACAATCAAAACTGAGTTTAGTTGATTATATAGCTAAAAGGGTATTTTTGGAACAAACCTTGGGTAAGTTATATACGTAAATTGTGTTTACACATTAATACTATTTCAAAAAAAAGCATATATGAACTTTTTTGACTAAAAACAAGTAATAAAATATTTAGGACTAATTTGGTTAGGAAAAGAAACCTGCTTACGAGTATAGACGTGTGTTTCGCTTAAAACCCGACAATGAACAAAAATAGATAAGTCTAATAGTTTCAAAAATGCTAAAATACATGTTTTTCCTAGAAAAATACTTAAAATACATTATACAAATTATATATAATCTGCCCAGAACCATTTTGCATGTATCTTCGCTTTAAAAACCGAACTAAGACCCGAATGTAAGACTTCGAATCCCAGGAATCCTACAGTTGGTAATCATATTCAAAAATTTTCAAAAATTTAAAACCAAACATGTTCATCTTATTAAAATCAGTTCAGAGTAATCAACAGCGGAATAAATAACATCAAAATTCCCAAAAACCAGGAAAAGTACCCAAAACCAAAATTTAAATGCCTATAGTAATAAATTAAAAGAAACAGTTTGCATTATTAATTCTTAGACTAGATATGCCTTCAACCACCCGAGTAGCATCCAGCACGTCCAAGCGGTATCATCCACTTCTAAACCTGAAACTCACACTAACATATACACAAAGTCAGCTTAACCTGAGTGAGTTCAAGTTTTAATAATAGACATTTAAATAAATCAATCCAAGGGTTTAATTATAAAAACGGGATTATAAAACATTCTAAGAGTTTAAATATAAAAATGGGATTATAACACATTCCCAGAGTTTAAATATAAAAACGGGACTATAAAACATTCCAAGAGTTTAAATATAATACGGGATACGAACAGTTAGGCCATCATCAACACTAAGTATTCATACTTAGACATCTATATACATCCATATATTTATATCCCTATAAATACCATCCAAATAATAACATCAGGGTCGAGCACACGTACAACCCAAACACGTAACATCTCATCCAAGTAATAACATCAGGGTCGAGCACACATACAACCCAAACACGTAACATCCGATGATGATCATGCCACACGAGCCTCCCTCCTCACGGGCTTTTCAGGGCCCGCCACAGGATTTAAGAACCTGAGTCGTATAGTTTGGCCCGGCCAAGATCACCATCCATCCGTATGCAAACACAAAGTAGGCATACACAACATCAGTAGTCGAAACGACTACAACATCGCCAAATATAGGCCAAACAATAATTTATATATATATATATATACATACTATAACATTCCAAGGCCAACTATACACTAGCAAGCCTATATAAAATAGTTTAAACGTTTCATCAGGAAAAATCGTAGGAATTAATACGAGGCCTAATAGCAACCTCGAGCCTAGACCACAAGTAATATGTATAACCTTAAGAAATATAAAACCATAAATAAATATATAACATCAGGGTCGAGCAAACGTACAACCCAAACACGTAATATTAGTGCATGCAAACACAAAGTAGGCATACACAACATCAGTAGTCGAAACGATTACAACATCGCCAAATATAGGCCAAGCAATAATGTATATATATATATATATATAAATATATATATATATATATATTTAACATCCCAAGGCCTACCATATACTAGCAAGCCTATATAAAATCGTTTAAAACATTTCATCATGTAAGAAAACACTTAGGTGTGCATGCTAGCCCAAAATTTAAAAAAAGAGTGAAAAGGGGCATCATGAACTCACATGAAATCAATCGAACACCTGCAACGAGCTAGGAAATCCCTAAGTGCACAATCCCAAGCAAGGGCCTGTAAATTATACACAACGCGTTACTAAACTAAATCGTAAGAACACTCTTGCCTAATGGGCCGTTCAAGCCCAACACTTTGGCCCAAGGCCCAACAACTTGGCCCAAGGCCCAACAACTTTACCTCAGCCCCTAAAACCTTTCAATTAACCAAATCCACCGGATAAGCCTAAAACGAACTTATCGATTAATAACGAGTAAGACGTGTAGATTTTAGCATGCGAAGATGCATTTAATTACATAGGACCTTTGAAATAAATTATTAAATTTTTACCAAACTTTAATAAATGTCTTAGGTTTATAAAAATATTTTTATTATATTTTTCTATTGAAGACAAAAATTATAAAACTTCCTCCAACACAGCAAGGTACGTGCAGCTATTTCAGTGCGCAACAAAATGGTTTTATTTTTATAAAATTCATTACCAAACCAAATTAAACGATTCCAATTGGGTTTGGTTCCTAACTCAAAATACTAACTTCCAGAAATGGAACCAACCAGTTTTGACCTGTTGAAAAAAGATTATGACGTCGGGAAGACAGACCAGAATCCGTCATCCCGCATCAGCTTTGACACTCGATTTTATAAATTCATAAAACCATTCAAATCTCGTCCAAAAATTAAGTATTATACCTTTCTGGAAACTAGACTCAAAGTAGAACATCATGGAAGTAAGAATCGATCAAAAACAATAGATTATCATCGCATTACAGACCCAACAATAAACATATACGAATCTGTCAGCAAACTGTTATCATCAAAACTCAACCTTAACGACCAATAAGCGCGTTAATATGATCAATTAAGGTGTAAAAGACATGGGGAATCATAAAACCGAACTTGAATTGAAGTTTTCACGGCTGAAACTTGGCGGGGCAGAAGAAAAACGAGCAGGGGGTCTTGAGGTCCGACCGGCAGCTAGAAAGGGTTAGGGGTTAGGGTTTATTTGTTTTGTGATATAAATAAAATAGTTACATCCAAGTCCCTCCAAATTGAAGTGTAAGGCAAAATGGAAGGAAAATTTAAGTTCTTTAACGTACCGGGATAACGTAAAGCCTTCCGAGAAACGTCGGATAAATCCCGAGAATTATACATACTCTACAAGCTTTAATTCTTGGAACCGGAATTAACGGGCGTTACACCGAAAGAGCCAAAACCGGGCCCGTTAGCGAAATTGCAGGTGTGAATAATCTTTCAAAACCCATGAAATGCCAAAACAATCTATTTTAATTTATTATAATAGTTCCTAACCTTTTAGAAGTTGAAAAGTGAATTTTTGTTAAAAACATAACAAAAGGGCGTTTTTGGAAACCGATTATCTCTTAAAACCTGAAAGTTTAAGAATATGATTTGAGAACAGAAACTCATGAGTTAAATTTGCTAAAATAATCTATAAAACATTTGAGGATAAGCAGATTTAGAAAAAGGGCCTGTTTACGAGCTTAAAAGTGTTATTTCGTTAAACCCTACGAACGGGCCGGCTTCTAAAGAATAAAATGCTTCAAAAATATAATGTAGGAATTTTCCTAGAAGTTAAATTTAAAATACTTTATTATAAAGATATAAACCATTTTCAATACGAACAACACCCTTTTTGTCAAAAATTGGCGTTTAAACGTGACTTACGGTAAAACAACATAAACCGAACAAGCATCTTGAAAAATACAAAATTATGAAGTTTTTGGTTTCTAACAGTAAGTATAAGCTTATAAAACCATAATTTGAGTGTTTACTTATTTTACCAAAATTAACTTAATTTGAGTGTTTACTTATTTTACCAAAATTAACTAAGTCTTTTACTTAATTTTTTCCGAAACAAACGTTAAACGAAAGTGCGGGTACTAAACCTGTACAACACCAAACTTTCTGAATAATCAGATCTGGAGATAGCATATTTTTGTATAATATATGTTTATAGAAAATTACAAGTTTTTGTTACAAGAGCATTCGTTTATTTAAACAATTCATTCAAGACATATCGTTAAAAACCGACCACACCGGCTAGCCGATACTATCAACTTTTGTATACACTAGGCATGGGTGTTTAAATAATAATCATTAAACTTTTGATATCAATAAAATGTATATAACTTCTATGTTCATACGAAGGCCCGAAACCTAACCGAAAGCCCGAACTTTCCAGAAATGGAAACTTTATCGAAACCCGACAAGTAAACCAAGGTAACTAAAACTCTTAGGAGTTGAACTATAATACTTATACAACAACACCAATATTGTAAAATTATTTAAGCGTAAACTTTCCATAAAGGGGAACTTTATTCACTGGGAACCAAACACATTGGTCGGCAGTTAGAATTAGCTAGTACATGATACCCATAACGAATTTTACATTGTTATCCAATAACTTATTGTTGATTGATATATATAATAGGCGTACTTGGTGGTTCCTAGCATAGTTGCATGCTCATAGATTGTCTTTCATTTACACATATTGCATACGGACTGAGGTGAGTTTCGTGCTGCCCCTTTTACTTAAACTTTTTGGGCTGAGTACATGCTGTGATTTACTTATAATGTGATGTTTATCAAGAATTGTTTCTGTCATGTTTTTGTCCCACTTTAAATTATGCTAATTAACTCAGTGAGTGAGCCTACGGCTCATATGGGTAGTACTATTTGGGAGACCCCCACGCACAGCGACCTTATGTAAGGTAAACCACACTGAGGTCCGCGGACCATTGCGGCATTTGACCTAACGTTTGGATTATTGCTTGGCAGAGTAATAATCAAGGACAGGTGCCATTCGGTTGTAAGTCGAGGGGAGGCTTATGATCGAATGCAGGATTGATTGTGGACTTGATTGATGTGCACCATGCTTTATGCTTACGTACATTCAAACTTGCGCGCTCTTATAAATTTACTCTTTTATGTGTATGTGAGCTAAACTCACGAACTCACCAACTTTTTAGTTGACACTTTTTAGCATGTATTCAGGTACTTTGTGGATAGGATAAACATTGTAATGAGCATGACTAAAGATAAGACGTAAGACGAACAATAACAATGAAGATTAGATGCCAAAAGGATTAGTAGAACCTGATACGGGATTGCAGTAGTGTCCGAGAACAGATAGCTTTATAGTTACACCTTGTTTTAAATACATAATATAAACATTGTAACTTATCTATAGTAATAAAATTTCGCTGCTTACATTCTTACAAATTTGTCCATAAAACAACCAGGCCCCCATTGCAGGGTGCGACAACACTTGTTCTAAGAATAAGAAAACATATAACCTACACATGAAAAACGTATAACCGACACATAAAATTCAGCATTAATAAACTACACACGCACACGAAAACGTATAACATACACATCAAAAACATATAACCTACACTCGAAAATTTATCCTAAACAAATACAATTTATCCATACATTAATAAGTGTAGGTTATATAATTTTGTGTAGGTTGTATATTTATTGTTTATATTTAATGGACACATTTGTATGATAGTTTTTTTTATTATTATTTGTCACAATAATTTTTCTAAGTATATCAATTGAAAAAAAATATTATGTTTTGATATTTATTGTTAAAAGTTACGTGTTGATATATGCTGACAAATTGAGTGGAAATAAATTGTTTTTTAATAAAAAGAAATAGTATTATATGAATAAATTGTATTTTTGTTGGATAAATTAAGAGGGGGTAAATAAATTATATATAAAACTAAATTAGTGTTTTTATCTTTTTAATTATTGTAGTTAAATTAGTTAGAGAGCGATTTATTATGGTTATATTAGTTGTATTAATTGAAGACACATAATGCATTTATTGTTACATGTATATTTTTTTTCATTTATTTTTAAACATTTAAAACATAAAATAAAACTAGTGCCCCATATTTATTTCTCGCATTTCTCACAGTAATCTCATTTCTCTCTTGAACTAAAACCTATACACATATACGTAACTTTATGTTTATAAATATAAGTATTTTCTCACCTAATTATATTATTAAATAAACTAAAAATATCTTTACTTGAACCGACCATCAACATAAGTTTATTTATTTATTTATATAATATATGTTTATAAAATTTTATAGTAGTAAATTAGCATTTATATTATTCAAAAATCTATAGGTAACGCTTTATCGATACCCAAATTGTAAGGCCTCAAACCCCGGGAACACCACAGTTGGTAATCATTCAAAACACTCGTAAAAATAATTAAACTTAAAAACAATTGTTTTCATTAAAATAAGCATCACAGTGTATAATTCGGCGGAAAACGTAAATAAGTAAATGAGTTCCCTAAACCCGGGAATTTTTGCCCAAAACCAACATAATTATCTTTAAATAAAAATTTTTAGAAATAAATGTTTAATAATAAAATCTTCAATTCCCGTATGCCCTTCACCGTCCAAGTAGCTTCGTGCACGTCCAAGCGATAAGGCATCCTCTTCCTAACCTGAAACTCACACTAACATGCACACAAAGTCAGCATAAGCTGAGTGAGTTCAAGTTTTAAATAAGTAACAAAAATCTTAATAATTATTCCAACGGTTTTGAAACGGTAAACGGAAGTACATCGGTTAGGTCACCACATTCAAATAAATAATCATCCTTACGTATGAGCATCTCTATACATGCATTCCTCTTTACATAAATATATATATATAACATTCAATAATAACATTAAGGGCCGAGAAAACGTACAACCCAAACATGTAACATTCAACGCATGCAAACACAAAGTAGGCATACGCAACATTCAGTAGTCGAGACGACAACATTCGCCAAATATTGCCCATTCTAATATATATATATATATATATATATATATATATATATATATATATATATATATATATATATATATATATGCATACATTCTTTAACATTCCAAGGCCTACCAATACTAGCAAGCCTATGTAAAATCCTTTAAAACATTTCATCAAGCAAAATCGCTTAGGTGTGCATGCTAGCCCAAAACATAAAAAGACTTAAACGGGGCATCAACAACTCACCTGAAATCAAATGAACACCTGCAACGAGCTAGGAAATCCCTAAGTGCACAATCACAAGCAAGGGCCTGTAAATTATACACAACGCGTTACTAAACTAGACCGTAAGAACACTCTTGCCTAATGGGCTGTTCAAGCCCAACAACTTGGCCCAATGCCCAACAACTTGGCCCAAGGCCCAACACTTTGGCCCAAGGCCCAACAACTTGGGCCGAGGCCCAACCCAAACCCAATTACTTTACCTCAGCCCCTACAACCTTTCAACTAACCAAATCCACCCTACGATTATGGCGAGGCCTAACCATGATGCACAACTCACCCGCTGGTAATCAAATCGAGTCGAATATGCGCGCAATAAATCTTAAAACCAATTGTCAAATGAATCAGCCCCAAATAGTCCAAATTCCCATCTTAACCTTTTCTTACATCATAATTATGTCACCCGAGTTGATAGGGTTGACGGTTCCTTTTTACAACTTTCAATTTAACATTTAAACGAAAATTCGCGCACCGCCGACTCGATTAACCAATCGCCAACCAAAACAGCCCCGAGTATCAAAAATTTAATTTTCCCACAGCCCTTAAACCCCCCTAGGGCTGTACAAACTGATTCGGTCGGTCATCCGATCGATTAACGCATCAAACTCAACAATTGCTAATCCTACACCTTGTAAACCCTAGTTTTCGAACTAAAATCGATTGACCGACCTAAACACCTCCATTGGCCATGAAATTATAATATGATATACATGCCATACCTAGTGGGATTTTGATGTGAAAACCTCACTCAAAACAGCCCCGGAAAAGCTCAATTGGACAGCCACCCGGTTAGCCTGCAACAAGACGTTTTTCGATCAATACGCGCAATATAAGGATCAATTAACGTGTAAAAGACTTGGGGAATCGTAGTACATACCTTGAATTGAAGTTCTAAGGCTTAGAATTGGCTGCAAAAGAGAAAAATTGTGGGTCTTGGATCTCTTCTTGCTGCCGATCTCAACAGGGGGGGGGGGCTAGGGTTAGTTTAGGTTATAACATAATATATTACACTCTAGTCCCTCCAGATTGAAGTGTATGGAAAAATGAAAGGAAAAGTTAGGTTCTTTAACATACCGGGATGACGTAAAGGCTTCCACGAAACGTCGTTTAAGTCCCGAGAGTTTATACATACTTTACACGAGCTAAATCATTAAACCGGAAGTTTGACGGGTGTTACAACTCCACCCCCCTTACAATGGGATTTGTCCCCGAATCCCGAGGCGACAGGAACAACTGCGGATACAGTCTAATCATCTCATCTTAGGATTCCCAAGTTGCCTCGAAACCCCTACGGTGCATCCACTGTACCTTCACCTTTCTAACCACCTTATTCCTCAAACGCCTCTCTTGATGGTCAAGAATAGCAATCGGTTGCTCAACGTAGTTCAGCTTACTGTCGAGCTCAATTTCATCAAGAGGCACATGGGCCTCATCATCCGCTAAGCATTTCCTCAGGTGGGACACATGGAAGGTAGGATGAATCCCCGCGAGCTCATCAGGCAATTCCAGCCTATACGCTACCTCACCAACACGGGACACTATACGAAACGGACCAACGAACCTCGGACTAAGCTTCCCCCTCTTACGAAAACGAATAATGCCCTTCCAGGGAGAAACTTTAACATAACCCGATCCCCAGCCTCGAACACAATGGGCCTTCGCCTTTTGTCCGCATAGGACTTTTGACGATCCTGAGCGGCCTTCATAAACGCCTTAATTTTATCGAGCTTCTCAGTCGTGGCCTCAACTACCTCCAAACTACCCAACTGTTTATGTCCAATGGAACCCCAGCTGACTGGAGTCCTACACCTCCTACCATATAGCATCTCAAACGGTGGCATCCCAATCATGGCGTGATAACTGTTATTATACGAGAACTCTACCAACAGTAAGTGACGATCCCAACTGCCCCCAAATCGATTACACAGGCCGGCAACATATCCTCAGTAGTCTGAATGGTCCTCTCGGATTGACCATCCGTCTGCGGGTGATAGGCAGTACTGATAAAGAGTTTGGTACCCATCTCCTCGTGAAACTTTTTCCAAAACCTGGAGGTAAAAACGCGTATCCCTATCCGAAACAATAGATACTAGGGACACCAACGGACCTGTGCCTAGAAACGATCTCACGAATAAACACATCGGCCAACTGCTCGGAATTAGAAGTCTCTCGGATTGGCAAGAAATGTGCGCTCTTGGTCAACCTATCGACAATTACCCAAATGGTATCATAACTACCCTTAAGTGTATGAGGCAATTTAGTCACAAAATCAATAGTAAGATGCTCCCACTTCCACTTAGGTATTTCTAAAGGTTGAAGCTTCCCAAACGTCTTCTAATGCTCGGCCTTAACTTGTAGACACGTCAAACACTTGCTCGCATACTGAGCCACCTCAAACTTCATCGCAGGCCACCAATAATTTTTCTTCAAGTCTTGGTACATCTTGGTCGTACCCGGGTGAATAGAATAGCGCGACTTGTGTGCCTCATCCAAAATTTTATCTCTGAATCCCCCAAACTTCGGTACCCATAAACGACCATCCTTATATTTCGCCCCATCACCGACGTCTTCCAACAATTTCTCCTGACCCCAAACACGTTCTGACATATTCCATTCCACCTACAAAGCCTCATTCTGAACGCTGGCTATTTGCTATAAAATATCGGGTTTAAGGATAAGCTGGTAAGATTTTACACGAACCGGCTTCAGTCTCTCCTTCTGGCTCAACGCGTCAGCCACCACGTTAGCCTTACCTAGGTGGTACATAATCTCCAAATCATAATCCTTAATCAACTCCAACCATCGACGCTAGCGCATATACAGTTCCTTTTGTTCGAAGAAATACATTAAACTCTTATGATCAGTATAGATAACGCAGGGAACACCGTACAAATAATGCCGCCACAACTTAAGCTCGAACACAATGGCCGCAAGCTCCAAATCATGAGTAGGATAATTCGCCTCATGAGGCTTTAATTGCCGCGAGGCATACGCGATGACTCGACCTAGCTTCATCAGAACACACCCAAGCCCCTGGTAAGAGGCATCAGAATAAACCACCAGATCGTCGGTGCCATCAGGTAGAGCTAAAATCGGGGCATGCGTCAACCGGTTCTTCAACTCGAGAAAAGCCTCCTCCTGCTCAGTACCCCAAATGAACTTAACACTCTTCTTAGTCAACCTGGTCAGAGAAGAAGCAATTTTCGAAAAGTCGGGAATAAAGCGGCGGTAATACCCCGCCAAATCAAGAAAATTACGGATTTCAGATGGAGACTTAGGAGACTCCCATTCATTCACGGCTTCCACCTTTGCAGGGTCAACAAGAATACAACTCGGGTTAATAATATGACCCAAGAATTGAACCTCACGCAACCTGAAGGAACACTTAGAAAATTTCGCATACAGTTTGTTCTTCCGCGGAGCCTCCAACACTTCCACGAGATGACCGGCGTGATCGGATTCACTTTTAGAGTACACAAGAATGACGTCGATGAACACAATAACCGAACGATCGAGCATCGGTCTACACACCCGGTTCATAAGATCCATGAACGCAGCCGGTGCGTTGGTCAAACGAGTGCGGAAGGCAGTCTTAGGAATATCTTCCTCCCGAATCTTCAACTGATGATACCTAGACCTAAGGTCGATCTTTGAGAACCAACGAGCTGATCAAATAAGTCGTCGATCCTCGGGAGCGGGTATCGATTTTTAACAGTGAGCTTATTCAACTCACGGTAGTCAATGCACATTCGCATGCTACCGTCCTTCTTCTTAACGAACAAGACCGGGGCACCCCAAGGAGAGATGCTCGGTCGAATAAAACCCTTATCGAGCAAGTCTTCCAACTGATCCATAAGCTCCTACATTTGGTTCGGCGCTAGGCGGTAGGGAGCTCGGGCAACGAGTTTGGCGCCCGGTACAAGGTCTATCTGGAACTCGACCTCGCGATCCGGCGGCACATCTGACAAATCATCTGAAAATACATCGGGGAAATCCCGAACAATAGGAACATCACCGACGGTAGCCACCTCGGTATTCACATTCATAGCATACGCCAGATACACCCCGCACCCCCGCTGCATCAACTTTCCCGCCTTAAGCATGGATATAATATGTGGTATCGCAACATTCCGATCACCGAAGACCGTAATTTGAGTCCCATCCGGGGCCCTTAGACGAACGAGTTTCTGACCACAAATGATCTGAGCATCAACATTCGCGAGCCAATCTATCCCAAGCACCACATCTAAACAACCAAGTGGCATCAAATACAATCGCACCGGAAATCTATACCCAGACAACTCGATAGAACAACCCTGAATAGCCCTAGACACAGACACGGATTTTCCTATGGCGACCTCAACCTCAAACACATCGACTACGCGCTCGGGTGATTTATTCAACGAGGAACAGAAAGCGGTAGACACAAAACTCCTAATGGCGCCCGAATCAAATAAAACTGACACCTGTGACTCATCAAGTAGAAAAGTACCTGGGACAATATTATACTACTGCTTAGCTACACGGTGAACACATAGGATTTCAAAGGAACAAGAAATTATAACGGTGGAATGAAAGCTAAATAAGGAAAAGTACCTGAAACGACATCTGCATCCTCTTTTGCTTCCTTCTTGGAGATGTTGAAGGCCCTTGCCCTGGCCTTCGGCTTCTCTTCCATCTTCCCTCTTGAGGAAGTCCCTTGACCGCCCCCCCCCCCACCTTACTGGTAGGACAGTTTGATGACAAGTGACCGGAACCCCTACAGCGGAAACAAGTCAGAGTCGGACACTCGTAATGGGGGTGCCCAACCTTATCGCAACGAAAACAAGTGCTGGACCCACTCTTACACTCCCCCCTTGTGTAGTTTGCTGCACTTCTTGCAATTACCGAATGTCGCGTCCCTCCTAAAATCAGAAGTTTCAGTCTTCACCCTTTTGCCAGACGAACTAAAATCGTTTCCCCAGGCCGCTTACCATACGAATTAGTGTTCCAAGTCTTCCTAGCCTCGGTCGACGGTAACTTCTCCCTCTGACATACAATGTACCTACCAAGGTAACCACTGAGTGAAAGGAGTTCATGTCGGTGGTCACCACACCCCTACGAATATCCACCGGGAGGCCCTTCACATACTTAATCCTTTTTGCCTCAGGGGTAACCAGATCGGGACATAAGTGAGCCATCTTGTTGAACTTTGTGGTGTATTACCGATGTGTCATACTGCCCGCCTCCAAGGTCAAGAATTCCTGTTCAATTTTATCCAATTCGTGCGGAGGACAGAACTGATCAAGAACCAACTTCTTCAATCCATCCCATGTCATCCTCCTAATCGATCGACCACCTACAGCCTGCACCAGATTATACCGCCAACATAATGCCTCGGAACGAAACGAGGCGGTAGCATAAGTGACCATGTCATCTCCCTTACACTTACTAACCCGCAAAACGGCCTCCATCTCTCTCACCCACTGATGAGCTGCCAAAGCATCCTTAGTACCATCGAAAGAAGGAGGGTCACACTTTTTGAAGTCCCCATACGAACAACCCCGAGTAGATTCACTAATAGTCCGAACCTCGTCCTCATCCTCACTCGGTACATACACATCTTCCTCTTCCTCGACCAGTGTCTCCTTACCCTTCTTCCCTTTATCCGAACCTTTACCAACCAAAGACTCTTCCATGGCCCTAACGGCCTCAGCAACGATCTCGGGAATGGCGCTATGGAGCACCTTGTAAACCTCGTCGGCGATAGCCGCGCGCATAGCAAGATTTGAGGCGAGGTTATCCCCCTCCTCAAGAATCGGGGTCTCCTCCCGCTGGGGAGTAGGAATCTCTCTCTCGGCTTCGGTACGTGGCTTACGACCACGGCCACGAACACTAGGACCACCTCTCTTAGCAGCTCGAGTATTAACCATGACTTATCCCTACAAAGACAAAATTTTTAACACGGTCAACTACAAGCGGTAGTTAGAACATGTAAGGTAAGGGTAAACTGCTAATGACGTTGATCAAGTGTAATTAGTCGTTTACTTTCCTCGCCCGTCCTAACCACCCCCTGCCCCTAACCTGGTTAGCTTTCTATCTAACACTTAAACAATTAATCACATACAGGAAACTTTTAAATTTAAAGGAATGACTAAATAATTAAAAGTTACCACTTGGCGTACAGCTACTCGCGGTGGGCATACTGGTCTCTTTTCTTACAGTTCGAGTCCAAGCATTCGGGAATGCTCGGATCCCTCGAACCAAGGCTCTGATACCAACTTGTAAGGCCTCGAACCCCGGGAACCCCACAGTTGGTAATCATTCAAAACACTCGTAAAAATAATTAAACTTAAAAACAATTCTTTTCATTAAAATAAGCATCACAGAGTATAATTCGGCGGAAAACGTAAATAAGTAAATGAGTTCCCTAAACCCGGGAATTTTTGCCCAAAACCTATATAATTATCTTTAAATAAAAATTTTTAGAAATAAATGTTTAATAATAAAATCTTCAATTCCCGTATGCCCTTCACCGTCCAAGTAGCTTCGTGCACGTCCAAGCGATAAGGCATCATCTTCATAACCTGAAACTCACACTAACATGCACACAAAGTCAGCTTAAGCTGAGTGAGTTCAAGTTTTAAATAAGTAACAAAAGTCTTAATAATCATTCCAACGGTTTTAAAACGGTAAACGGAAGTACATCGGTTAGGTCACCACATTCAAATAAATAATCATCCTTACGTATGAGCATCTCTATACGTGCATTCCTATATATAAAAATATATATATATAACATTCAATAATAACATTCAGGGCCGAAAAAACGTACAACCCAAACACGTAACATTCAGCGCATGCAAACACAAAGTAGGCATATGCAACATTCAGTAGTCGAGACGACTACAACATTCGCCAAATATTGGCCATTCTAGTATATATATATATATATATATATACATACATTCTTTAACATTCAAGGCCTACCAATACTAGCAAGCCTATGTAAAATCGTTTAAAACATTTCATCAAGCAAAATCGCATAGGTGTGCATGCTAGCCCAAAACTTAAAAAGAGTTAAACGGGGCATCAAGAACTCACCTGAAATCAATCAAACACCTGCAACGAGCTAGGAAATCCCTAAGTGCACAATCACAAGCAAGGGCCTGTAAATTATACACAACGCGTTACTAAACTAGACCATAAGAACACTCTTGCCTAATAGGCCGTTCAAGCCCAACACTTTGGCCCAAGGCCCAACAACTTGGCCCAAGGCCCAATACTTTGGCCCAAGGCCCAACAACTTGGGCCGAGGCCCAACCCAAACCCAATTACTTTACCTCAGCCCCTAAAACCTATCAACTAACCAAATTCACCCAACGATTATGGCCGGACCTAACCATGATGCACAACTCACCCGCCGGTAATCAAATCGAGTCAAATACGCGCGCAATAAATCTTAAAACCAATTGTCAAATGAATCAGCCCCAAATGGACCAAATTCCCAGCTTAACCTTTTCTTACATCATAATTATGTCACCCGAGTTGATAGGGTTGACGGTTCCTTTTTACAACTTTCAATTTAACATTTAAATGAAAATTCGCGCACCGCCGACTCGATTGACCAATCACCAACCAAAACAGCCCCGAGTATCAAAAATTTAATTTTCCCACAACCCTTAAACCCCCCTAGGGCTGTACAAACTGATTCGGTCGGTCATCCGATCGATTAACGCATCAAACTCAACAATTGCCAATCCTACACCCGGTAAACCCTAGTTTTCGATCTAAAATTGATTGACCGACCTAAGCACCTCCATTGGAAATGCAATTATAATATGATATACATGCCATACCTAGTGGGATTTTGATGCGAAAACCTCATTCAAAACAGCCCCGGAAAAGCTCAATTGGACAGCCACCCGGTTAGCCTACAACAAGACGTTTTTCGATCAATACGCGCAATATAAGGATCAATTACCGTGTAAAAGACTTGGGGAATCGTAGTACATACCTTGAATTGAAGTTCTAAGGCTTAGAATTGGCTGCACAAAAGAAAAATCGTGGGTCTTGGGTCTCTTCTTACTGCCGATCGCAACAAGGGGGGGGGCTAGGGTTAGTTTAAGTTATAACATAATATATTACACTCTAGTCCCTCCAGATTGAAGTGTGAGGCAAAATGGAAGGAAAAGTTTGGTTCTTTAACGTACCGGGATGACGTAAAGGCTTCCGAAAACCTCGGTTAAGTCCCGAGAGTTATACATACTTTACACGCGCTAAATCATTAAACCGGAAGTTTGACGGGTGTTACATAAATCCGTTGTAAATCCATCATCATGTCGTGTTTTATTCGTTTATGTCGTTAGAATATTTTATTCTAGTTGTATCTTTAAAACTAGGACATATCGTCGAAGCTTCTCGTGGAACTAACTAGCGCGCTTTACTCGTCTTCTCGTTATCGCCTTTAGTTTAAAGTGAGTAATCACACTCCCTTTTTTCTCTATTTTTGTTTTTGGGGCATTATGCGTACTAGAAACTATTATAATATTATTTCGCTCAAACACAGTTCTATTAATTGGTGGTTGTGAAGATGCTCGATTAATTGTTAAAATTGCTATATGATTTATGTGTTTACTGCTTTATGGTTGTGTTAGAGCATAATGTCTATTGCTAGTCTCTTAGATAAGATTGTATATGGAATGACCTGGAATGATGATGTAGATGACACTCCGGATCTCTAGGTGTTACCGCCTATATCTTAATGTGCGGAATCCATTGAGAATGAACACAATCAAGTAAACATTAAGCTCATATTCATTGATAACTTGAAAGATTACAAGATATGACACTTTAGCTACTTTCTCTCTCTACTCTTTCTCTCTAACACTGACCAAAAGTCTACACAATAACGCATAAGTCCACTATTTATAGGACTCAACATGAAAGACTACAAACCTTATATATGTTATACGGTGTATAAGATATACGCCGCATAACTTATGCGGTGTTTGTGACTTATGCGCTATCAACATTCATTTTATACATTTGACACTTTTAGCCCTATACAATCATATCTAATTCATTTAAGACCCTAGAAATAGATATTATGCACTAACAAACTCCCCCTTGAATATGCTAGGTCTTCGATCTTCAATCCTTCATTCCAAACACTTTTTCTCGATACTCCCTCCTCATATCATCCCATGAACGTTTAGTTGAGGGCTTCTGATTAGTGGGAATCAATACTTCAACACCTTTATATTGGAATCTTTTCAATGCAGCAATCTTCATCTTCTCTTTTATCTCCTCCTATCTCTCTTTCTCCTTCTGTGCTTCCTCTTCACCGAACTCAAACCATTTAGTCTTCCAAACCTCTCCAGAGTGAATCTTATACTTATAACAAATCTTAATCACCTTCTGGTATTGCATAGCAGACGCATGATATTTATCACGTGAAAGTTGAATCTTGCACTTATGCAGCGTCTCTATGTGCTTCTCTGAGCAGTTAACCAACCACATAGGATCCATCACATCTATAACATCCCAACTCCGTCTTGGTTTAACATAATTTGAGCTTCTCCTCGGTTTTCATCATAGTACCACCAACGAAAATACACGTGAAAGTCTTGCTCCATTGAGTACATAGGAATCACCTTCAGAGTTTTTGGTTGTCTATACCTCCACGTCTTCACAAAGTCATCTGTTTCAGGATCTTTCTTTACTTTTGATACGTGAAGGTATAGAGTTTGAGGGGTCCAGCTTCTGAATCTACATTTAGCTTGACTTTTAATAAAATCCCAGATCTCCTTCACCGGTCCACATTTAGGACAATTTAATAACTCCTTTTCAACTATGTCCACCATGTCCATCCATGGTAGAGACTTCAATTCACAAAAGCTCTCAAAGTATTGTACTCCAAAGGTTCTTCAAACAACAATCTTTCTAATCTTTGGTAGATATGCAATACTTACAACCTTTCCAAGCTTAGTTTCTTTTCCCTTTTTGTAATACTTGACCGGATTCAAGTATATACGTTTTGGTTCAATTATCCTTCTTTCAAACCAGTCCTCCAACTCCTGACTGTTCACCTCGGCTTCTTCAGTAGACTAGCCTTTATAAGGTATAAGATTTCCTTGATCATCAAATTCCTGACTTATAATGCAATTTCTTCGTCAAACTCTGGAAATACATGATCAACAACATTTACATAATTCACTTGCTCTTTATCCAGTTCCTCCTCAACAATATGCTTATTTACAATAATATTGTCATCTACTGTTCCCAGATCCTTTTCAAAATCAAAACCAAACTCTTCTTCAGTAATGTTTAGCATTCTAGCTAGATCAGCTCGTGTCATCTCGATCTCGCCCTCCTCCAACTCCTCTCAAGTAGCGGTAAATCTCACAGGAGGTATATAAGCTATCGGATCAACATCAAGTATCTCAAGCTCATTAACATTACCACCAGCTTGAGTAGATTTTTGAGCAGGTTCACTATTAATTACTGGTTCAACAATTCATTTAGCACTAGTACCAGATCCAACTAAAACATCAAACCCACCACCAGCACTTGGATCATCTCGATTATCATCATCATGAGATGGAGAATCTCCATAATCTAATAATTCTTCATCTTCCTCCTCATCCTTGGGCTCTACAGGCTCTGCGACAGTTGGTATTACCTATTCAGTCACTTGCTCAACCCTCTTCTCAAAAACTGGCTCAACAATGATTTGTTCCAATACAGGCTCAACTATTTGTTTTGGTTTATGTGCAAATGCAGAAAATGATCCTCCAACTTCAGGTATATCGACATGTATTGTTGGCTCATCAACCTTTACTTTGCCCATGGCCTCAACTCGATCTTGATCGTATTGTATTTTGAATTTGATCTCATCCATCAAAACTTCACCACTATACACCTTTGTAAAAACTGTGTCGTCCGACTTTTCAACCTCTCCTCTTAAATCAATACTCAATTTTGCTTCCAACATAGCAAAATATTTCATATGAAGATTTAAAAGATCAGCTTGTTGTTTCTGTGTTAATTCACCATCCCCAATCATTTTCCTCTGTTCAGCATTTTCTTTTCTCAGCCTTTCATTTTCAATCACCAGACTATCAATCTTAATTCCTTGTTCAGTAATAGTAGCCTTTAAAGAATCATGGTCTCTGAATGTGGGAAAATCTCTAAAACAACTAGCATCAAGAGACGGTAAGCTAAAGTCAGGAACTTTTTCAGCTGGTTTTGTTGAAACATGTGGAATTTGAGCTTGTGGAGATGGTTCCACCACCGGTGTCCTCAATACATTGTCATCTCTGCCCAAGTCGACAACTGGTTCCTCCACAACAAACTCTGGATTTATAGGAGTCACTATAACCTCCGGTTCTTCAACATCATGTTCATCAATCAGTTTCAACTTTGGAGATGCAGCCCGCTTAGATTTCTTCTTAATACAAACTACCTTTGGTTCACAGGCTTTTCAACAGCAACTTTTGGAACATATGTCTCATCTTGTTCATCTGTAGACTTACGTTTCTTCGAACTCTCAGCACTTTTCTCAAAATTAACCCTAGGATTGGCTAATCTCATCCTCTGACCTTCTGAATCAGATTCAGTTTCCTCTGGATCTTTTTCAGATGTAGCTGAGTATACTTCATCCTCAGTCACTGGTGTTACGACTTCCTTCTTCACAATCTTTCACTTTTTCTTTTAGGAGTAGCAGACTCCTTCAGAATCAGTTTCAATCTTGATAAACCGCTTGCCCATCGGTTTAAACTCCAAAATTAATTTTTCTTCTTCAGCCCTGTCAGAGTCACTACCATCATTCCTCCATTTATTATCAAACAGTCCAACATAATCAGGATTCTTAAGATATCCAAATAACCCTCTGAACTTTGGAATATCAGCTTCTTTGATCTTCTCATAAGTAGCAAGCTTTGACAGATTATTGCCTGTGACATTTGGTCCCTCCTTTTTGACTTTTGGAAATACTTCTTCAACAAACATCTGAACAAATTTTGGATACCGCAACCCCTGTTCATCTCCGAAATTCATCTTCATATTGTCCAAAATCATACGGGAGAAATTGTACTTTAGGTTCAAACACAAAGCATCCATCATACTCATCTGGTAATCCAAGATCTCCTCGTAACCACCTTTCCGATGTCCAAGGCAATGTACCATAATATGAACGAGATACTTAAATGGCCTTGATAGTGCAGTCTTCCTCAACGCTAATCTGTTCAATGTGTCTCGGTAACCCATTCTAAGCATAAACCTTTTCACCATTCTTTCATCCAAATAAACTGGTTCTGTCGATTCATCTCCGAACTCTAAGACTTTCCTAATCAGGGCTTCATTCACGACAATCTTCTGTCCTTGAATAGTAGAATGAATATAGCTGTAACAAAAACCTTGGTAGTACACCAGAACTCAGTCACAATACTCTCATACAGCCCACTGAATCTGTAATGGCCTTGTATATTCTGGATCTCTTTAAGAATGGCCTGATTACTTTAAACTTTGCAGCTTTGGGATCCTCTTTATTCAAATAAGCACAGATGTTGTGCGTTGGATCAGTAATCTTAGCTTTCTTAAGCATCTACAAAATCAAACAAGTACACATGTTAATATTGGATTCATACAGCGTATATGTTTGTTTCAGCGTATAAGTCTTGTTAGCGTATAAGTTTTTATCTACGTATAAGTCTAAATTAATGTATAAGTCCCATGTCACGTATAAGTTGGTCTCAGCGTATAAGTCAATCCAACGTATATGTTAAATTCAACATATAAGTCATAATTAACGTATAAGTCAAATCCAACGTATATGTTAAATTTAACATATAAGTCAGAACAGCATATAAGTATGTTTATTGACTTTTGGTCAACGTATAACTTATACTCCTTATAAGTCTAATACTTATACAGCGTATAAGTCTAGGTAAGGACCAAAAAAATCTCAAACTCAAGATCTATAACTAATATGGACAATCAAATGATCCCACAAACATCGTTAATATTTGTTTATTACAATTTTGAGTTCAATTTGAATGATTATGAAGTTTTTAAGTAGTCCAAACTCAAAAACTATGAGCGGATACGTCTCATATTTCAGATCTAACACTATCAGTCCATGTGAATCCAATTAAGTGTTAACACAACACTCGTAATATCAATCTAGGATGAACTGAACATAAATTTGCATCAAATCATGGATTACTCATATCAATTTGACATATACGTGACAATGGTACTGTTCACCATTAGATCTGGAAACATTATCTCACCTTTATGATTTGGATTGGTGTGCAAATCACCAAAACAAATATCTGTAAAGCCCCGAACCACGGGAACCCCACAGTTGGTATTCACTCAAAACACTTGTAAAATAATTAAACTTAAAAACAATTCTTTTCATTAAAACCAACATCTCAGAGTATAATTCAGCGGAAAATATAAATAATAAAATAAGTTCCCAAAACCCGGGAATTTTTTGCCCAAAATCAACATAGTTATCTTTAAATAAAAACTATTAATAATAAATGTTTAATAGTAAAACTTTAGTTCCCGTATGCCCTTCACCGTCCAAGTAGCTTCGTGCCGTCCAAGCGATAAGGCATCCTCTTCCTAACCTGAAACTTCACACTAACATGCACACAAAGTCAGCTTAAGCTGAGCGAGTTCAAGTTTTAAGTAAATAACATCAGTAGTAATAATTAAGATAGTCAAACCAAAAGTTTTAAAAAGTAAAATGGTACATCCATCAAATCCTCATTACCGAGAACTAAACATCCTCATACATACATATACAAAATGTATATGTAAACATCCTTTCAATTACATCTCTATATATATCACAGTATATATATATAACATCCACGTATAACATCAGGGTCGAGCAAACGTACAACCCAAACACGTAACATCAGGGCATGCAAACACAAAGTAGACATACACAACATCAGTAGTCGAAACGACTACAACATCGCCAGATATAGGCCAAGCAATAATGTATATACATATATATATATTTAACATCCCAAGGCCTACCATATGATAGCAAGCCTATATAAATCGTTAAAAACATTTAATCCAGTAGGAAAACACTTAGGTATGCATGCTAGCCCAAAAGTTAAAAGAGTTAAAAAGGGGCATCATGAACTCACCAGAAATCAATCGAACACCTGCAACGAGCTAGGAAATTCCTAAGTGCACGATCACAAGCAAGGGCCTATAAATTATACACAGCACGTTACTAACCTAGACCGTAAGAACACTCTTGCCTAATGGACCGTTCAAGCCCAACGCTTTAGCCCAAGGCCCAACACTTGGCCCAAGGCCCAACAATTTGGACCAAGGCCCAACACTTGGCCCAAGGCCCAAGGACAATCAAATCGGGTCGAATGCGCGTGTAATAAACCTTAAAACCATTAGTTAAACGAATCAGCCCCGAATGGACCAAATTCCATTTTAAATCTTTTCATTCATCAAGATTATGTCACCCGAGCTGATAGGGTTAACGGTTCCTTTTTACAACTCTTACTTTAACGTTTAAACGAAAATTCGCGCACCGCCGACTCGATTGACGAAGCACTAACCACAACAGCCCCGAGCATAAAAAAAATAATTTTTCCACAGCCCTTAAACCCCCCTAGGGCTGTACGAACTGATTCGGTCGGTCACCCGATCAATTAACGCATCAAACTCAACAATTTGCAATTCTACACCCGATAAACCCTAGTTTTCGAACTAAAATCGATTGACCGACCTAAACACCTCCAATGACCACGAAATTTTAATATGATGTAAATGCCATACCTGGGGATCTTTCTACACCGGAATCTCTAATTTTTATCCACGGGAAGTGGGTCAATTACACCTTGGCCGAAAATCTATCCAACGAAAAGTTTCGGCAAAATTGAGCGTCAAAACGATTAGGGGTGAACAAAAAGAGTGTTGGGGATTGTAGTACATACCTTGAACTACTTCTAGGAACTTGCAATCAACAAAAAAGTCAAAGCAAGGAAGGGAGGGGGTGGCTGGAAGGGGCCGATCGCAGCAGCAGCTGAATTTAGGGTTTGGGTTTTTTTGTTTAATGTTATATCATAAAACATTTTCATTCTAGCCCCGGAATTTAGTAATAATGCAACTTGGAAGAAATGTTAAGCGATGAGACGTACCGGGATGATCTAAAGGCTCCTGAGGAGCGTCGGATAAATCCCGAGAATTATACATACTCTACAATCCTTAATTCTTGAAACCAGAATTAATGGGCATTACAAGTCTACCCCCCTTAAAATGGGATTCGTCCCTGAATCCCAATGCGACAGGAAAAACTGGGGATAATGCTTCATCATCTCGACTTCGGACTCCCAAGTGGCCTCAGAACCCCTACGGTGTTTCCACTGCACCTTCACCTGACTAACCACCCTATTCCTCAAACGCCTCTCCTGACGGTCAAGAATAGCAATCGGTTGCTCAACGTAGTTCAGCTTACTATCGAGTTCAATATCATTGAGAGGCACATGGGCGTCTTCATCCGCTAGGCATTTCCTCAGATGGGACACGTGAAAAGTAGGATGAATCCCCGCGAACTCCTCGGGCAATTCCAGCCTATATGCTACCTCACCGACTCGGGCCAATATACGGAACGGGCCAATAAACCTCGGACTGAGCTTCCCCCACTTAAAAAAACGAATAATGCCCTTCCAGGGAGAAACTTTTAACATAACCCGATCCCCAGCCTCAAACACAATAGTCCTTTGCCTTTTATCTGCATAAGACTTCTGACGATCCTGCGCGGCCTTCATAAATGCTTTGATCTTGTCGAGCTTCTCAGTCGTAGCCTCGACCACCTCTAAACTACCCAACTGCTTTTGACCAATGGATCCCCAACAGACTGGAGTCCTACACCTCCTACCATACAACATCTCAAACGGTGGCATCCCAATCGTGGCGTGATAACTGTTTTTATACGAAAACTCCACCAACGGTAATTGACGGTCCCAACTACCACCAAAGTCGATAACACAAGCCCGCAACATATCCTCGAGGGTCTGAATGGTCCTCTCGGACTGACCATCCGTCTGCGGGTGATAAGCAGTACTGATGAGGAGTTTGGTGCCCATCTCCTCGTGAAACCTTTTCCAAAACCTGAAGGTGAAACACATATCCCTATCCGAAACAATAGATACCGGCACCCCGTGACTAGAGACGATCTCACGAATAAACACATCGGCCAGCTGCTCAGAATTAAAAGTCTCTCGAATAGGCAAGAAATGGGCGCTCTTGGTCAATCTATCCACGATTACCCAAATGGTGTCATTATTACCCCTAGGAGTACGAGGCAGTTTAGTCACAAAATCCATAGTAAGATGCTCCCATTTCCGCTCAGGTATTTCCAACGGCTAAAGTTTCCCAAATGACTTTTGATGCTCGGGCTTAACTTGTAGACACGTCAAACACTTACTCACGTACTAAGCCATCTCAAATTTCATCGCAGGCCACCAATAATTTTTCTTCAAGTCTTGGTACATCTTGGTCGCGCCCGGGTGAATAGAATAGCGCGACTTGTGTGCCTCATCCAAAATTTTATCTCTGAATCCCCCATACCTCGGTACCCATAAACGACCATCCTTATACTTCACCCCGTCACCGACGTCTTCCAACAATTTCTCCTGACCCCAAACACGTTCTGACATAATCCATTCCACCTGCAACGCTTCATTCTGAACGTTGGCTATTTGTTTCAAAATGTCGGGTTTGAGAATAAGCTGGTAGGATTTCACACGAATCGGCTTCGGTCTCTCCTTCCGGCTCAACGCGTCGGCCACCAAGTTAGCCTTACCGGGGTGGTACATAATATCCAAATCATAGTCCTTAATCAACTCCAACCATCGACGTTGGCGCATATTCAATTCCTTTTGTTCAAAGAAGTATTTTAAACTCTTATGGTCAGTATAAATTACGCAAGGAACACCGTACAAATAATGTCTCCACAACTTAAGCGCAAACACCACCGCCACGAGCTCCAAATCGTGGGTAGGATAATTCGCCTCATGAGGCTTCAACTGTCGTGAGGCATAAGCGATGACTCGACCTCGCTGCATCAAAACACACCCAAGCCCCTGATAAGAGGCATCAGAATACACCACCAAATCATCGGTGCCATCAGGTAAAGCTAAGATCGGGGCATGCATCAATCTGTTCTTCAACTCGAGAAAACCCTCCTCCTATTCCGTACCCCACACGAACTTAACACTCTTCTTAGTCAGCTTGGTCAGAGAAGAAGCAATTTTCGAAAAATCAGGAATAAAGCGGCGGTAATACCCCGCCAAACCAAGGAAACTACGGATTTCGGTTGGAGACTTAGGAGACTCCCAATCATTCACGGCTTCCACCTTTGCAGGGTCAACCAGAATACCACTCGGGTTAATAACATGGCCCAAGAATTGAACCTCACTTAACCAGAAGGAACACTTAGAAAATTTCGCATACAATTTGTTCTTTCACAGAGCCTCCAACACTTCCCTGAGATGACCGGCGTGATTAGATTCACTTTTAGAGTACACAAGAATGTCGTCGATGAACACAATAACCGAGCGATTAAGCATCGGTCTACACACCCGGTTCATAAGTTCCATGAACGCAGCCGGTGCGTTGGTCAAACCGAAAGACATCACCAGAAATTCGTAATGTCCATAACGAGTACAGAAGGCAGTCTTAGGAATATCTTCCTCCCGAATCTTCAGCTGATAATACACGGACCTAAGGTCGATCTTCGAGAACCAACTAGCTCCTTGGAGCTGATCAAATAAATCGTCGATCCTTGGGAGAGGGTACCGATTTTTTACAGTGAGCTTGTTTAATTCACGATAATCAATGCACATCCGCATGCTACCATACTTTTTTTTAACGAACAGGACCGGGGCACCCCAAGGTGAGATGCTCGGTCAAATAAAGCCCTTATCGAGCAAGTCTTCCAATTGAGCCATAGGCTCCTTCATTTCATTCGGTGCTAGGCGGTAGGGAGCTGGGGCAACGGGCTTGGCGCCCGGTACAAGGTCTATCTGGAACTCAACCTCGCGATCCGGCGGCACATCTGAAAAATCATCTGGAAATACATCCGGGAAATCCCGAACAATAGGAACATCACCAACGGTAGCCACCTCGGTATTCACATTCATAGCATACGCTAGATACGCCCCGCACCCCCGCTACTTCAACTTTCCCGCCTTAAGAATGTATATAATATGTGGTGTCGCAACATTCCAATCACCGAAGACCGTAATTCGAGTCCCGTCCGGGGCCCTTAGACGAACGAGTTTCTGACCACAAATGATCTGAGCATCAACATTCGCGAGCCAATCCATCCCGAGCACCACATTGAAACAACCAAGCGGCATCAAATACAATCGCACCAGAAACCTATAACCAGACAACTCGATGGAACAACCCTGAATGGCCCTAGACACGGACACGGATTTTCCTACGTGACCTCAACCTCAAACCCATCGACTACTCGCTTGGGTGATTTATTCAACAAGGAACAGAAAGCGGTAGACACAAAACTCCTACTGGCGCCCAAATCAAATAAACCTGAAGCCTGTAACTCATCAAGTAGGAAAGTACCTGGGACGATATTATACTACTGCTTAGCTACGAGGTCAACACATATGATTTCGAGGAACAAGAAGTTATAACGGTGGAATGAAGGCTAAATAAGGAAAAAGGTACCTGAAACGACATCCGCATCCTCTTTCGCTTCCTTCTTGGAGATGTTGAAGGCCCTCGCCCTGGCCTTCAGCTTCTCATCCATCTTCCCCCTCAAGGAAGTCCCCTGCCCTGACCCCCCCCCCCCCCGCCTTACTGGAAGGACAGTTTGATGCCAAGTGACCCGAACCCTTACAGCGGAAGCAGGTCAATGTCGGACACTCGAAATGAGAGTGTCCTACCTTATCACAACGAAAACAAGTGCCAGACCCAATCCTTCATTTGTGACATTTGAGCCAAAACAAGGTACACCTTAGTACGTATTTACCGATTAAGCAAATAATCGCCTTTTGCGTAACAAACGAACGATTAATCGAACGCAAGTTATGGCCCAGATATCTCGGGGGGCCATCTATAAGTGATATACGATCTATAAAAGCTAAAATATTAGAAATATGGCCTTAGTTTGATAGCAAACAAGTTAAACGAAAACATGCTCGTTTAACTACCCACTATAGATTTAAACGCGAAAGATAGTTACAAACCAAGCATTGTATCATCCGTTAAGCCGAAAAAGACGTACCAAACACTTAATTGAAATGTTTTAAGCGATCCGTGAAAATATTTTTGATTTTTACAAACATATACTATGTTTTTATAATTTTACACAAAACTAGCCGAAAAACACTCGTTTTTGCGCTGTTTAACGCACCCCGAAATGTTTTTCGCGCCAAAAACCGAACCCGAACTAAATTTGGACTGGGCTTTTCATATTTGGGCTTGAGAAACCAGATCATTGGGCCAAAACAGCCCAACATGGGCCCATAAGGAATCCCGGCCGCAGCCGCCACCCCTCCCCCATTTTTTATAAAACTTATTCCACAAGCTTGATTATTCATTTTAGTTGACAATAAGTTGAGGTTCAAGCAGCACTAAACCTTATTTTCCAGAAATCCTTCAAACCCTAAGGTAAGGAGCTTAAATAAGTAGCTTTTGTACTTGTTTAACCTTGATTAATACCATAAAAACATGTCTTGATTACTAAAAATCATTCCTAAACATGTAAAAATCCCAAAAATGGTCCATAAACATTTTTTGATCATACACATTGTAAGGAACCTGTTTTGATAGTTTTTTTGGTTATAAACACGGATTAAAGGGTTGAAACGGCATTTTTACGGTTCAAAAGTTCGTTTTTGTTCACTAGCCGAAACCCTAAGTTAAGGGCTGTTATGTTGATGAAATATTGTTTGGTTTGTGATATATGACTTTTATCTAGCTTGCATAGAAGCACAAGAACCTGAAAACTTGATTAGAAAGTCGGAAACGAGCCAAACCCGCTAAGGTAATGCCGAAACACTCGCTTACGGGCTATTTAGGTTAAGGTTATGATGTGCATATTATTAGGCCTTGAAATTTTTAAGGGACATCAGGGACCATGTCAATGAGTCCCTGTTAAAATTTGGTAATGTTTCGACCGTCCGAGAATATTTGGCGAATTTATTGCCAAATTGGGATGTTTATTTGGGAAAAATAGCTAAAAAAAGTTTAAAAATTATGAAATATTTCTGGGAACTCAGATTTGCTGAATTTTGATCACATATGAATTTTGGGATCATTTGAAGAAGTCTAAAGGTGTTTTGTGTATATGCGTTCGTGTGAATTTTTATAGCCGAATTTGGGTCGAAAAGAATATCGCACGAGCTTTTTACATTCTGGAATTGATACAAGTTGATTTGGGACATTATTTGAGTATTCAGGAATTTTTGTGGAATTTTTGGAAATTTTTTGGGGTAAACGGACGATTTTCAGGCTAAATATAGCTGATAAAATGAAATTTTATAAATTAATAAATGAATAAATAAATTCCAGAAATATATTTATTAAAATATGCATATTTTAATTGATAAGTGGTTAAATTTTCATAATTTAATGATTAACGGTTAATTAATTATGCTAATTTGAATATTAAACAAATTCAGTTTTTATAAAAACCGGCAAGTTTGCAACTAGCGTATCTGCGGGAATATCAAAACACCAAGAGTGATCAAAAATCATATTTTTGAACTAATTAAGTGAAAACGAACTTTTCTATCAGAAACCTGGACAATCTGGGTGGATTGTGCGCGTTTCTTCTCAAATCAAACTGAATAAACCGAAACGGGCCCCGTGACTAATCCGGGACCCCAATATGTGATCCTTCTTTATAACTTAATCATGTTATTAACCAATACAGTTACCCAAGCTTATTTTCCCATAACTGTTTTCTGAACGCGTAAACGAACAACTTGGCCCAGTTGGGAAAACGGGAATCTGAGCCAAGTTCAGTTTTAAGGATAAGACATTGAACAACATCACAACCTGAGCCTATTGCCACTTTCTGGGCGTTCCAGCTACACCCAGATTAGTTATACAGCCCAGTTTAGTATTGAGATTATAATAATATTAAAATATTAATATTATTATAATATTGATTATAGGAACTACTGATAGCGGACCGAACAAACCACGAGCTGATACAGTACTGATTATCTACTAAACGATGAGTTTCATGACCCCACTCTTTAAACAGTTTTACAAACTTTTGGGGTGAAAAGCATGTTTGATTATATATACATACCTGAAACATGTATTGATGTGAATTATCTAAGTGCTAACACACGAAAGTCCCAACTAACACAATGATTAACTTCGAGCCGGTGGCTTGTGAATAGTACTATTGGTTTGACAAACCCAAACGGAGCCGGCATGTATTGCTGAGACTTTACCCCGTTTGCACATGACCATAATTATACAACACGCTATGTAGTGTTAGACATAGCTACTTGGGGCATGTTGTGGGCGTAAAGGGGCCACAGTGGTTGATTGAGCGTGGGAAATGGATGCACGCAGCACATACAGTCAAGGCTTCACTGTAGCTTAGCATAATTACATCATTTACATACATACATACTAATTTCATAATTACAAGTGTTGACTTGTGAATACTCATTACTGTTTTCTTGAAACTCGTGAAACTCACCAACTCTAGTAGTTGACCCGTTTTAAACTACTTTTCAAGGTGTACCTAAATTGGAATGATTTGGTGATCTGTTACTTGCCTGAGGTGTGTGGTTGATGCTATGTGAATAGAAGCAAGAGCGTTAGTAGTAAGAATGTATAGTTAACGAACTAGTTTTGTTTGTATCACCTAGACTGTAAAACAATGATAGAACAAAGAAATGTAATATATTGTAAATTAGTTTGTAATGTTTCTCTATAAACAATGTGTTGATACCAGAGGTGTCTGTTACATTCCCGTTGTACGCTTCCTCATTGTGCTAGTCGCGGTGTGACAACATTCCCCCTTGTGCGGCTTCCCGCACTTCTTGCAATTACTGAACTCCACACCCCTTTTGAACTCAGAAGTCTCAGTTTTTACCCTTTTCTCAGACAGATTAAATTTGCTTCTCCCAGGCCGCTTGTCGTACGAATTTGAGTTCCATGTCTTCCTATTCTCGGGCGGCGGCAACTTCTCCCTCTGATCATACAGCGTACCTGCTAGAGTGACCACCGAGTGAAAAGAGTTCATGTCGGTAGTCAACACACCCCTACGGATATCCACCGGAAGCCCATTCACGTACTTCTTAATCCTCTTGGTCTCAGGAGTAACCAAATCGGGACATAAACGAGCCATCTTGTTAAACTTTGTGGTATACTCCCGATGCGACATAGTACCAGCCTCCAAGGTCAAGAATTCCTACTCTATCTTATCCAATTCATGCGGAGGACAAAACTGATCGAGAATCAATTTCTTCAACTCATCCCAAGTCATCCTCCTAATCGAACGATCACCCATAGCTTGCGCCAAGTTATCCCACCAACATAGTGCCTCGGAACGAAACGAGGCAGTAGCATAAGTCACCATATCATCCCCCTTGCACTTACTAACCCTTAGAATAGCCTCCATCTCTCTCACCCACTGATGTGCTGCCAATGCATCTTTAGTACCATCGAAAGAAGGAGGGTCGCACTTCTTAAAGTCCCCATACGAGCAACCCCAGGTCGATACACTAACTATCCGCACCTCATCTTCATCCCCACTCGGCACATACACTTCCTCTTCCTCTACGTCCTGTACCTCCGTACTCTTCCTTCCCTTATCCGAACCCTTACCAACCAGTGACTCCTCCGTGGCCCTGACAGCCTCAGCAACGATCTCAGTAATGGCGCTATGAAGCACCTGGTAAACCTCATCCGCGATAGCCGCGCGCATAGCAGGATCTAAGGCGGGGTTATCCCCTCCTCATGAATCGGGGTGTCCTGCTGGGAAATAGGAATCTCACTCTCGGCTTCGGCACGTGGCTTACGACCACGAACACTAGAACCACCTCTCTTAGCTGCTCGAGTATTAACCATGACTTTTCCCTACAAAGACAGAATTTTAATAGGGTCAGGTACAAGTGGCATTTCGAACATGTAAGGTAAGGGTAAACTGCTAATGACGTTGATCAAGTGTAATTAGTCGTTTACTTTACCCGCCAGTCCTAATCACCCCCTGCCCCTATCCACATTAGCCTTCTATCTAACACTTAAACAGTTAATCACATACTGAAAACTTTTAAACTTAAAGGAATGACTGATATTCTAAAGTTACCTCTTGGCGTGCAGCTACTCGCGGTGGGCATACTAGTCTCTTTTCTTACAGTTCGAGTCCAAGCATTCGGGGATGCTCGGATCCATCGAACCAAGGCTCTGATACCAACTTGTAAATCCCCGAACCCCCGGGAACCCCACAGTTGGTATTCACTCAAAACTCTTGTAAAATAATTAAACTTAAAAACAATTCTTTTCATTAAAACCAACATCTCAGAGTATAATTCAGCGGAAAACATAAATAATAAAATAAGTTCCCAAAATCCGGGAATTTTGCCCAAAATCATCATAGTTATCTTTAAATAAAAACTTTTAATAATAAATGTTTAATAGTAAAACTTCAGTTCCCGTATGCCCTTCACCGTCCAAGTAGCTTCGTGCACGTCCAGGCGATAAGGCATCCTCTTCCTAACCTGAAACTCACACTAACATGCACACAAAGTCAGCTTGAGTTGAGTGAGTTCAAGTTTTAAGTAAATAACATCAGTAGTAATAGTTAAGATAGTCAAACCAATAGTTTTAAAAAGTAAAAGGGTACATCCATCAAATCCTCATTACCGAGAACTAAACATCCTCATACATACATATACAAAATGTATATGTAAATATCCTTTCAATTACATCTCTATATATATCACAGTATATATATAACATCCACGTATAACATCAGGGTCGAGCAAACGTACAACCCAAACACGTAACATCAGTGCATGCAAACACAAAGTAGGCATACACAACATCAGTAGTCGAAACGACTACAGCATCGCCAGATATAGGCCAAGCAATAATGTATATACATATATATATATATTTAACATCCCAATGCCTACCATATGCTAGCAAGCCTATATAAATTGTTTAAAACATTTAATCCAGTAGGAAAACACTTAGGTGTGCATGCTAGCCCAAAAGTTAAAAGAGTTAAAAAGGGGCATCATGAACTCACCTGAAATCAATCGAACACCTGCAACGAGCTAGGAAATTCCTAAGTGCACGATCAAAAGCAAGGGCCTGTAAATTATACACAGCACGTTACTAACCTAGACCGTAAGAACACTCTTGCCTAATGGGCCGTTCAAGCCCAACGCTTTGGCCCAAGGCCCAACAACTTGGCCCAAGGCCCAACACTTGGCCTAAGGCCCAAGGACAATCAAATTGGGTCGAATGCGCGTGTAATAAACCTTAAAACCATTTGCTAAACGAATCAGCCCCGAATGGACCAAATTCCATTTTAAATCTTTTCATTCATCAAGATTATGTCACCCGAGTTGATAGGGTTGACGGTTCCTTTTTACAACTCTTACTTTAACGTTTAAACGAAAATTCGCGCACCGCCGACTCGATTGACGAAGCACTAACCACAACAGCCCCGAGCATCAAAAAAATAATTTTTCCACAGCCCTTAAACCCCCCTAGGGCTGAATGAACTGATTCGGTCGGTCACCCGATCAATTAACGCATCAAACTCAACAATTTGCAATTCTACACCCGATAAACCCTAGTTTTTGAACTAAAATCGTTTGACCGACCTAAACACCTCCAATGACCACAAAATTTTAATATGATGTAAATGCCATACCTGGGGATCTTTCTACACCGGAAACTCTAATTTTTATCCACGGGAAGTGGGTCAATTACACCTTGGCCGAAAATCTATCCAACGAAAAGTTTCGGCAAAATTGAGCATCAAAACGATTAGGGGTGCACAAAAAGAGTTTGGGGATTGTAGTACATACCTTGAACTACTTCTAGGAGCTTGGAATCGATCAAAAAGTCGAAGCAAGGAAGGGAGGGGGTGGCTGGAAGGGGCCGATCGCAGCAACAGCTGAATTTAGGGTTTAGGTTTTTTTGTTTAATGTTATATCATAAAACATTTTCATTCTAGCCCCCGGAATTTAGTAATAATATAAATTGGAAGAAATGTTAAGCGATGAGACGTACCGGGATGACGTAAAGGCTTCTGAGGAGCGTCGGATAAATCCCGAGAATTATACATACTCTACAATCCTTAATTCTTGAAACCGGAATTAACGGGCGTTACAATATCCACAATATCAGCTAAAGATTATGAGATGCAGTGAATCAAGATATAGAGAAGCGTATAAGTATCATTTGTGCCGTATAACTCTCAATATATACTTAGACTTATGCAGCGTATAAGTTGAAAGACTTATGCGGCATATAACTTATACGTCGTATAAGCTTCCCAACTTATGTGTTACATAATCTCTTGCTTTAGTCATTTCGTTCAATTCACAGCAATTAATTGTCCCAAGTACAAATTAATGTCCTTGTACATTACTAGAATAACTTAAATAAGCTCAGTTTGAAAGAAAAAAAAAACACTATCTTACCAATTCCAAATTAATGACCTTGAATAAAATAGATAAACGTTTTTGATCTTTTGATTTTGATTTGGTAAAAACAAAAGCAAGATTTGTTGTCTCATGACACCGAGAGAGATAATTCATCTGCACAGAAAGAAAATCTTTTTAGTTTATCAATAGAAACAAATATCAAATGACAATTAACAAATCAATACGAAAATCACATATTTTTTAGAGTTTGAGCAGGGAATCATATTGACCGAATTGCCCTTCCATCACAGTTTTATTTTCAGCGTTTATTATGACTGGTGTGTTAAGTCAGTCATTGGTATTGTTGTCCACCTAAACCTTTTAAACAAATGATTCAAGAATTTCTATACATTAAATTGGTTCAATTAAGCACAAGATATCAGGAATTATCTCCTCTAATCTTGATTCAGGCTTAATTTGATTTTTACATAGTCACCCCAACTTGGCTTAAACCTTAGAATCAGAAGATAAGAAGACTTTTAGTTTAAGCAAAGCAGCAAATAATCCCCACTACAAGACATACTCGCATTATCAAGCAATACCCTAAGGTCCTTTACCATGGATGAGTATGCGCGATTTCATCTGTCGGCTTGTAAACGTTGTGTCCCTTGTTGTCCGTTTCTTAATGGTAATAAGACGCGAGCAAGGGGACAACGTGTGTCTAACAACGGATTTTGATCAAGTCAGTAATGAGTTTAGTACATAAATACTTGTGCGATCAAGTTTAATGACTTATAAAGCAGCTTAATCTGCGGGTTTGCTTTTTAAAGTTTGTTTAAATATTCATCGAAATGAATACCAAGATGATAAACCGCATAAAGACCCGATAGATCCAGGAACCTTAAAGCATCCCATCAATACAGGATTTAAGGCTATAAAACCATACATCATTGAAGCATTAACCACTTACTGATAGCTATGTTTTATCAAATTAAAATAATCATTCTGATTAAAAGGTTTGAGTATGACCAGCAATTACATTTCTGCCATCATTACCAAGACTTTTGTTAGAAACTAACACTCTATCAATTTGGCAATTTTAAGTTTATATCACTTAATTTTCCCTACTTGTTTGTTTTAAATGCCTACCAATGCACTAATACAATTAAGCACACAACCTTTTTATGCCTACGTTTTACTGGATTTGGGACCAGATGATCATTGTACTATCATCTTCCTCGTTTGCTTCAAAAACTCATTATCTGAGGAGCAACATTTTTTAATGTTTTTGACATTTTTAAATTTTACTGTTTTTGCCTTTTTATAATTTTTCAATGTTTTTGGTTTTTCTTTGAAATTTTCTCCCCTAAAATCAAAAATTGTATATAAAAAATTATTTACAAAAGAAAATTTGACTCTGATGTTCAGCATCACAAAGTATCCGACCCATCGACTATCTCGGCAACCCTCTTTTCAACACCGCCCAAAACTTTTAATCCATTAAGTTTTAATAAGTATTGAAATCGTGACTTATCAAAAGCTTTGGTGAAACGATCTGCTTTTTGTTCATCGGTGTGAATTTTGTCTACGGTAATTAACTTCTTTTCGTAGCAATCAAGATGTTTACCAGATTTTTAGTTATTGATATAGATGCATTATTATCTACGAAAATAGGGGTAGTAAGAAAATTCAAACCGTAGTCCCGCATCTGTTGTTGTATCCAAAGAACCTGAGAGTAGCAACTGGAGGCAGCTATGTACTCAGTTTTATAGGTAGACAACGAAACCGTGGTTTATTTCTTGCATTGCAAGGTGGCAAGTCGCTTGCCGAAGAATTGAGACCCTGCCGTCGTAGATTTGGCCTTCAGCTTACAGCTTCCATAATCCGAATCAAAGTATGACCTCAACCCAAATTCATCGTCTTTTGGATACCAGAGACTGACCCCCGGACATCCCTTGAGATAGCCTAAAATTCTTTTGACGATCATGAGATATGAGACCTTCGGATTCGATTGATATCGGGCGCACAAACATGTGGCATACATGATGTCTGGCCGAGAAGCAGTTAGATACATCAATGAGCCTATCATGGATCGGTATAATGTTTGATCAACCTTCTCCCCATTGGGATCAGGACCGACGCCACGATTCAATGGTAGAGGAGTGTTGATTGCCGGTGCATTAGACATGTTGAACTTCGTCAATACGTCATTGACATACTTTGTCTAATGGATAAAGATACCATCTAATAACTGTTCTACTTGAAGTCTAAGAAAGAATTTCATCTCCCCCATTGCACTCATTTCAAAATTCTTCTTCATTACTTCTTCAAACTGTTTGCACAGAACATCATTTGTCGACCCAAAGATGATATCATCGACGCATATATGCACGATCAGTAGATGTCCGTCAACAAATTTGGTGAAAAGTGTATAATCAACGGTTCCTCTAATAAACCCATTATCCAAGAGATGTTAGGACAACGTCTCATACCAAGCTCTTGGGGCTTGATGGAGACCGTAAAGGACTTTATCAAGGAGATACACTTTATCTTTGTGGATCAGATCGACAAACCCCGATGGTTGTCCCACATAGATTTCTTCACTAATCTTCCCGTTAAGGAATGCTGATTTCACATCCGATAAACTTTGAAACCTTTCTAGGAAAATAATGCTAGAAAGATCCGAATAGCTTCTAGCCTTGCAACTGGTTCATAAACCTCGTTGTAGTTCGATACCTTCCCTCTGATTAAATCCCAACACAAGAAGTCTTGCCTTGTTTCTTACAATAATCCCATTCTCATCCCTTTTGCACTTGAACACCCACTTGGTGTTAATATGCTTTTTATCTTCAGGTAAGTCAACCAATTTTCAAACCCCGAGCTTCTCAAACTATATAAGCTCCTCTTGCATGGCATTCACCCAGCCTTCTTCTGTTAAGACCTCTTTATATGTTTTCGGCTCAACCTGAGAAATAAAACATTTAAATGAGAATTGATTTTGTAAAGGAGAAACATTAGAGTAAAAACACTGGAGGTTTTGGTCGATTTGACGTCTTGTTTGCACCCCAGTATTCAGATCTCCTATTATATTATCCTCGGGATGGTAGGATAAAGTTCTCGGCACCACCTCAGTAGGTACTGACACTTCAGGTTGGAGATTGTTCTCACACACTTCAGTAGCAACAGTGGACAGAGAAATAGCTTCAATAATCTCCTCATCTGATTCACCTTCGTCATCAAAAACTGGATTAGATTCTGGAACATCAGATTAGGCATGATCAGGTACTTCTTGAGGAACAGATAAAGGAGCTTCGGGCATTGATACATTGTCTTCTGATGACTGTTGATGATTTATCATGGTTAGATTCTCATAAGAAAGAACTTCCTAAGGGAGTTTGAAACTCTCCCAAAGGCTTTCATAATCAAACATCCTTGAATCCCCTAGTCGTTGTATGGCAGGAGTGTATCTTTGACAATCCACATTTTAGACTTGGACAATCTTGTGAAGGCTAGGAATATATACACGTCTAAGAGGACTAGCATACCCCATGAAGAAACCTTCGATAGATTTGGGACCAAATTTCTCACTTAGGTCAAGAACAGTACACGTTGATCGAAACGATTCAAGCCACTTCAAGTTTGGTTTTCGATGATTAAGTAGCTCAAAACACATCTTGCCAAATTTCTTTACTATAAGCACCTGGTTGAGCGTATAACAAGCTGCCGCCACTGCTGCTGACCAAAAATTAACTGGTAATTTGGAATCTGAAAGAATAGTTTGAGTCGTTTCAATCAAGGTTCGATTCTTTCGTTCAACGACCCCATTTTGTTGTGGAGTGTAAGGGGCATAGAATTCATGAAGAATCCACCGGTCATTACAGTATTCAAGCATCCTGTTGTTTTTGAACTCCGTCCCATTATCACTTCTTATTCGTCGGATTGGTAGATTATACAAATTCTCCTGCTTCTTGAATAAGATCATGAGGGAATCATATGTCTCATCTTTTGATTCCAAAAACATTACCCACGAAAATCTCGAGTAATCATCAGTAACCATAAGATATAAAGCTCTCATGTGATACTTTTGACATTCATTGGACCAAATAGATCTATATAAAGACTTCGAAAGGTACGTTGATGGTGTTGACAAATTTCCTTGGATGAGGTTTCTTTGTCTGTTTTCCCTTCTTACAGTCCAAACATTCTTCGCTTAACTGAAAATTTCTCAAATTCACTCCTTCAACCAAGTTTTTATGAAATAGATGATTCATCTTTCTCACACTTATATGTCCCATCCTCTGATGCCATAAAATTGATTCCTGTTTAGATGCTCTTGAGATGAAACATTGAGGAGACCCCGAAGAAGTTGATGCATTGCTCATGTTCATGACAGAAAGATCATTCTCTTGAGGAGCACGCATAATGATCCACTCTTCAGGTATTTTGAACCCCGGTTTCAAAATCAAACACTCTCGATCAGTGAAATGTGTAGAGAAGTGTTTATCCCAAATTTGTGATATGCTGAGCAAATTATTCTCCAATTCTGAAATGTAGTTGACGTTCTCTAATGTAACCTTCCCATTCGTTAATGTGCTCTCACCAACTATCTGTCCTCCATGGTTTCCAGCAAAACCGACATACCCATCTCTTATTGATTTGACATCATTCAGCAAGTAGAGAGTACCTATCATGTGCCTAGAGGCTCCACTATCAATTATCCAACGAGAATCGTGGGATCTTGGAAGCCCTTCACATTCAATTAACAGTTTAGTGAAACAAGGAAACCCAAGCCTTCTTGGTCTTGGGTTATTTGAATTTCTTATATAACAACCTAATTTCATCATTATCTGAATCACACGAGAATGAATCTTCACTTGTTACATGTGACTCAGTCTCAGTTATTACTTTTTCTACAACCTCTGGGGTTTTAACAGTTTTTGCCACCCAGTTTTGACCTGCGGCTTGCCTTTTGTTGTAAAACGATGTTTGAATTGGTTTTGAAAATTTTGATTTTGAAACATCATTTTTAACAACCTTTTCAACATCAATTCTAACTGGCTTATCTCATCTTAAGATTTTTACATTTTCAGGAACACTCATTTGTTTCCTCTCACTCACATAACCTAGGCCAGGTTTCTTGCTAACAGTCTTTTGAGGCGGAATGTGATCATGTTTGTATCGATTGGCACATGCATAAAACACGTGCCCAACTTCATTGCAATTAAAACAATGTCTCCTATCAAAGAACTTATTAATTTGAGAAGTCGTTTCAACCTGATCACGTTCTGTCTTCAACCGATAAAACTCTTTATTCGATTGATTTCTAAAGACAGCTTCTTTCTCAGATTCAGATGTCTTACCATGCACAAACACAATCTTTTTCTCTTGAAGTGGTTTAAATCGATGAGATTGCTTGTTATAAAAACTTGTTTTTGCGAATCTTTTTTATTCCACAACGTCTTTTTCCTTACCCAACCCATGATTCTTAGCCGCTTCCTCAGTCAACACTGATTCTGCCATTTTCACTCCAGTTGACATATCACATCCAGAACTTTCGTTTTCATGCTTTTCATACTTAACACAAACCTCATCAGCAGACTTTGAGTTATCATGATGTGGAGTGTTGAGTTCCACATTCAGTGCCTTTTGAAACCTTTTGGTTTCTTGGGAATATAAGCATTACACATAGGTGGAGGCACAGCATGATAATCCTCTTTTATGTTCTCAGTGTCATTATCCTTATGTTTTTTTTTATTGTTTTGGAATAATGTGATCAAGAACATATGACGATGCAGCATAGCTCACTAATTTCAAATTAACCCTTTCAGTCTCAATCTTGAGTGTTTGAAGCTCAAGTTTGAGTGCTGCATTTTCGTCTATGTATCTGATGATGGCAATTTGTTTGTCTTCAACCGTGTGTTTTAACATTTAAATGGTTTTCTGAAATTGTGAAATCCTTCCCCATAAATTCTTTTCAGACGATTGAAGTTTCAAATATGCCTCATTAACAACATTCAGATCAAACAATGCTTTGTCATAGTGCCTTTTCAACTCTTTATTTTCGAGAGTCTTAAAGTCACAGTCATCACAAGGCAATTCACATTTTTCACAAACATATGATTTTAGAATTACCTCATTTGCCATGAATTCTTGATCGGTTGGTTCCTCACTTGAAAGTTCTGAATCTTCATCAATTACATCTTCAACAATTTTATCAACCAACTTTTCCTTTGAATCTTCAATCTTACTTGATTCCTTGACTTCTACAATATCTTCCTCACCAAAATCTATCTTACCATGTGGCACTTCCTCGCATTAAACCAACCTGCAAAATTTTCAATATATCAGGTGGAAATAATGAGGTAAGATAATCAGCAGGAACTTTATGAATTCTGTCATAGGTTCTTGGAAGATTGTCATCAGAATCATCTTGATCAGCCTTTTGATCAATTTTTTGATCAACCTTTTGATTAATCTTTTCACCTTCTTGGTCATCATTCACCAACTGTTTATCAACCATGTCCTCAACCGGTTTGACTTCATAAACCTTCTCAACATGTTCACATTCCTCAATTACTTCTGCTACATTAGCTTGAAATACTGAGTTCCAGTTGAACCCCTCATCCATCTGTGTAGTAGCTGCCTTTTGCTGTGAAGTAGAGGCCTCTGACTTCTTGCCTTTGATTTAATCAGCCTCATTTTGAGAAGGATGGTGATAAATTGCTTGCTTATAATAATCTCTTCCAAATGGATTTACAGTATTATCCTCCACATTCTTGCTTATACATTCTCTTTTGAAATGTCCCTTTTCATTGCATCTGAAACATCTCACTTTAGACTTGTTAAAGCCCAGCTTTGAATTAGATCCATCCAACACATTTCTTCTAGTAATCTCTTTAAATCTTTGTGCTCTTCTTATCACACTTGCCATGCACCAACGGATGTTAATCATCTCCATCTCTTCTAGGTCGATCTGATCATAATCTTTTTTTTTCATATTGTAGTTGTCACTTTGTCCAGCAACCAAAGATTCATAAGATTCCATAACTCAACACAGAAAAACCATATGTTCCTTGATAGTTTTAGTGGTTAAGCACCTAGTTTTCTTTAAATTTACAGCAATGTTGCACTGTAATACATCAGGGTCTTGTGTGTTAGAAGTTTGAGATACGGGAATGGTCCCTGAGTAACTACTACTATATTGTGGAGTAGCTAAAGTAACAGGTACACTAGTTGCAAAGGCTTGACCAGTTTGTTCAGCACAAAATGCAGTGGGAATCTTGGGATTTGAAGAACTTGATTGTGAACCCTTGTAGTATAATCCCGCATCTTGTGATACTGCAGTTGGTTTCATCTTTTGCTTCTTTCTAAGCTCCAGATCATGAGCTTCAAGCTTCTCGATAAAACTTGCAAGATTTAGACGGGCATAAGCAATGGGGTTTGATTGCTGAATCATGATAAAAGTACCCCATTCTTCTGGTAATGTGTCAGCAAGCTTATCAATGTATTCATACTCAAGCTTGTCAATCTTCAGCCTCTTCATTTCATTCACCAGGTAGCAGTATCTCTCAATCAACTGTGCGAAAGATTCACCCTTAACTTGAGTAAATATATCGAATTCTTTCTTAAGCAGTGCTATTTTACACATTTTCATATAAGGGTTTCCACGATCTTTGTTCAACAATACATGCCAAATTGAATAACAAGAACCATTAGGCTGCAATAGTTGAAAGATCTCGGCTTTGATGGCTTGTTGAAAGAGATTTAACATTTTCTTCTCTTTTAAGAACAAAGATTTTTCCGCGTCAGCAATTTGAGAAAATCGGTAATTTTCCCCATTTTCATTCTTAGGGATAATGTACTCTTCCTCCACAGATGTCTATGTTTCGTAGTTCAAGGCTTGAACATACGTCTCAAACTTGTCAGCCCACGATGGATAATCTTCCATTCTGAGTAGCTTTGGAGGCTTGTTGGTTGTCCCCATTTCATTTTCCAAGTTAATGTTTTGAAGTAGGATAGACGGCTGTGACACAAACGCACTTAGGTTTTCCATTTTGGTCAAACAAAGTCAACGTATATCTCTTCTGGTCAACGTATATGTATGAAAACAAGGTCAAAATATATCTATGTGGTCAAGGAAAGTCAATGTATAAGTCTACTAGTTAACGTATATGTTCTTAACCTTATAACATATGCGGCGTATAAGTTATAAGCCGTATATGTTATACGTGAAGAACATATACGCTACCTCAACATATACAGTAAACATTATTGTTTTAGTATTTTGATGATTTGAAGATTAAAATGATATAGGAATTGGATGAATTTTGTTAGGGTTTGTCACGGATAGGTAGTAAACAATGTGTGAAAGTTTGGAGAACTTTTGACAGTTGAATTTGAATGTAGAGAGAAAAACCTTGAAAACTTGAAGTATTCAAGCTAGTAACGAGCCATGAAGTTCTGATACCACTTTGAATGACCTGGAATGATGATGTAGATGACACTCAGGATCTCTAGAATTTACCATCTATAACTCAATGTGCAGAATCCATTGAGAATGAACACAATCAAGTAAACATTAAGCTTATATTCATTGATAACTTGAAAGATTACAAGATATGACACTTTGGCTACTTTCTCTCTCTACTCTTTCTCTCTAACACTGACCAAAAGTCTACACAATAACGCATAAGTCCACTATTTGTAGGACTCAACATGAAAGACTACAAACCCCGTATATGTTATACGGCGTATAAGATATACGCCGCATAACTTATGCGGTGTTTGTGACTTATGCGCTATCAACATACACTTTATACATTTGACACTTTTAGCCCTATACAATCATATCTAATTCATCTAAGACCCTAGCAATAGATGTTATGCACTAACAATATAGGACTTTAATTATCAAATGTATGTTTTGTGTATGTTAGGATTAGCACATAAGTCTCAAAGGACCGCATATGTTATGCAGCGCATGACATATGAGCCGTATATCATATCCGTCCTTGAGAGTCTTCATGTGTTTCCTGTAAATAGGAGACTTATACCTTAATCAAGGGACTTTTGGTCAATGCTAGAGAAAGAGAGAGACTAGAGAGAGAAAGTTACTTAAGTGTCATATCTTATAAATCTTAGACGTTATCAATGAAGAATATGCTTAATATTTACTTGTGGTGTTCACTATCACTGGATTCTGCACTTTGTGATACAAGTTGTAACATATAGAGATCCTATTAGTGTGTGCAACACTGTCCCAGCCCCCTTTTAAGTGGTTTCAGAGCTTTATGGCTCGTTTCTAGCTTGACTACTACAAGTTTTCAAGGTTTTTCTCTCTATTTTCAATTCCAACCGTCAAAAGTCCTTCAAATTCTCACAAAACATTCCTTACACCTTCGTGTCAAACCCTTCAAAAATTCATTCATTTTCATCAACCTTTGAACCTTCAAATTGTCAAATTACCGAAATGGCTTTTCTTCATGCATATGTTAGTGTAGCGGATATATCACGTATAACATATACAGCGCATAACTTATACGCTGTATATGCTATAAGTTGAAACATATACGTTACATATAAACATGTACACCACCATAGTTTGACCACTCACTCTTATTCGTTAACTCACAGTCTTATACATTGACCAATCTACTTATCCGCTAAACCTACTTATCCGTTAAACCTACTTAACCTACATATCCGTTAAACCTCATAAATCATACATATCCATTGACTATTTCTTACCCAAGATATCCGTTGACCAGAATTTATCCTTTGACCATCATGGATAATCTAAGTGCGTTTGTGTTGTGTCATAACCTTCTGCTCTACTTCAGAACATTAACCTCGAGAATGAAATGGGAACATCCAATAAGCCTCCAAAACTTCTTCGAATGGAAGATTATCCGTCTTGAGCTGACAAGTTTGAAACATATGTTCAACCTTTGAATTACGAGACATGGACGACTGTTTAGGAAGAATACATCATCCCAAAGAATGAAAATGGCAGCAATTATAGGTTCTCACAGATAGATGATGGTGATAAAAATCAGTTTCTAAGAGAGAAGAAGATGTTGAATTTGTTTCAACAAGCCATTAAACCAGAAATATTTCAACCGTTACAGCACAATGGCTCGTGCTATTTTATTTGGCAAGCTCTTTTGAATAAAGACAGAGGAAATCTAGACATAAGGAAAAGTAAGATGGCATTACTGAAGAAAGAATTTGATATCTTTACTCAAGTCAAGGGGGAAACATTTGCCCAGTTGGTTGAGAGATATTGTCATTTGGTTAATCAAATAAAGAGATTAGGCATTGACAAGCCTGATTACGAGTACATGATAAACTGGCTGACTCACTACCTGAAGAGTGGAACACATTCATAATGATTCAACAGTCAAATCCTGTTGCATATGTCTGGCTGAACCTTGCAAGATTTATTGAGAAGCTTGAAGCACACGAACCGGAGCTTAGGAAAAAACAGAAGATGAAATCAACAGCAATTTCACAAGATGTTGGTTTGTATTTTAAAGGTTCTCAATCTATTGTTTCATCAAACCCTAAGATTCCCACAGCTTTTTGTGCGGAGCAGACTGGACATGCATGCGTAACCAATGTGCCTACTACTCCACAGTACAGTAGTAGTTATTCAGGAACAATTCGAGTATCTCAAGGCTCGAACACACAAGATTCTGATATTATACAGTGCAACATTGCTGTAAATTTGAAGAATACAGGAAACCTGACCATTGAAACTGTAAAGGAACACATGGCATTTCTTGGATCTGTATTAGAGTCATATGAGTGTTTGGTTACTGGTTGTATTGGTAATTATAATAGGACAAAAGAGGACTGTGATCAAGTTGAACCAGAAGAAATGGAAATGATAGATATACGGTGGTGCATGGCAAGTGTGATAAGGAGAGTTCAAAGGTTCAAGGAAATAACCGGAAGTTCGACATCAAAGTTGGGTTTTGAAAAATCTAAGGTGAGATGCTTTCGGTGTAAAGAAAAAGGACACTTCAAGCGGGAGTGTACCAGCAAGAATGTGGATGATAATGCAGCAAATCCCTTTGGGAGAGATTACTACAAGCAAGCAATATATCATCATCCCGAGGAAAAATCATCAAAAAGCAAGAAACCTACAGAGGCATCAACCTCACAACAAAAGGCTTCTATGGCTCAAATGGATGAAGGTTTTAATTGGAACTCGGTGTTTCAAGCGAATGTAGCAGAAATGGTTTATGAGGGTAAGCTAGAGGTTTTAGGTGAACAAGTGAATGAGGATAAGAAAAGTGACAGTGTTGAGACAATGGTTGAAAATGAAGTGGTTGAAGATAAGAGTATGGACAAGGTTTTCAAGGATGAGAATGAGGAAAGTGACAAGGATGTTTAAGTGGATGATCAAAATTCTTCAGATGACGAACTTCCACGAACATATGATAAACTTCACGAGGTTTCCTTCTGACTATTATTTCATTATTTCCACCTCATATCATAGAAAGTGTTGCAGGATGGTTTAATGGAAAAGAAGTACCTCATGGAAAAATTGACTTTGGAGAAGAAGATGATGTGGTGATTCCAGAAGTCAAAAATTCAAAAGATGAGGAGGAATTGAATTAGTTGAGGTTAAAGAAGAGTTCGTTAAAGGATTGGTTGAAGATTTACCGATGGAGGTTCTGAAAGTTCAAATGAAGAATGCTCTTCAACAGATCAGGCATTCATGGCACATCAGGTAACTCTAAACTTAACTATATGTGAAAAGTGTGAGCTGCTATGTAATGAGTGTGATTTTAAAACTCTTGAGCTTAAAGAGTTGAAAAAACATTATGATCAAGCTTTATTAGATCTTAAAAAGGTTAATGAGGCTTATATGAAATTGAAAAAATGTGAAAAGAATTTGTGGGTAAAATATCCAACAGAATCAAAAGACAATTTTAATGTTAAAGCATACTGTTGAGGATAAACAAATTGCCATTAACAGACATATTGATGAAAACGCAGCTCTCAAACTTGAATTGCAAACACTCAAGATTGAGACTGAAAGATTAAACTTAAAATTGTTGAGTTATGCTGCTTCGTCTTATATTCTTGATCACATTATGCCTAGAACCACATCAAAATCGAAGGATGATGTGAACGAGAACATAGCATCAAGTGTGGATTATCATGTCGTGCCTCCACCGATGTGGAATGCTTATATTCCAATGAAACCTAAGGGTTTCAAAAAGGCACTAAATATTAAAATTGAAACACCACTACATGATACCACTGAGTCTAGTGATGATGATTATGTTGAATCTGAAAAGGTTGAGAATGTCAGTTCTGATTGTTACATGACAACCAGAATCAAAGTTGCAGAATCTGTGTTAACCGAAGAAAAGGTTCATAATCATGTTTTAGAAAAGGAGAATTATGTTGACACGAAGAGATTTGCTAAGACAAGTTTTTATTATACGCAATCTCATCATGATAAACCAACTCATGATAAGAAGATCATTTTTTGTCATGGTAAGACCTTGGAATCTGAAAAGGAAGCCATTTTTAGAAATCAATCAAACCGAGAGTTTTATCAACAAAAGGCCGAGCGTGAACAACTTGAAATGACATCTCGGGTTAACAAGTTTGTTGACCGGAGACGCTGTTTTAATTGTAATAAAATTGGGCATGTCTTCTATGCTTGTCCCAATCGATTTAAGAATGATCATGCTCCAACTCAAAAGTCGGTCACCAAGAAACCAGGTTTGGGTTACAAGAATGAGAATAAATCGGTATGTGTTACTAAATCTGCGAAAATTCTGAAATGTGGTGAATCAGTTAAAAATGAAATGGTTAAAACAAATGTTTCAAAAACATCTCAAACCTCTTTTTACAGCAAGAAACAAGCTGTAGGTCAAAATTGGGTTGCTAAAACGTTATTAAAACACCAAAGGTTGTTGAAGAAACTAAAATTGAATATGAGACACAAGTAACCAGTGAGGATTGATTATCTTGTGATTAGGACATTTATGATGTTAGGTTGTCGTATAAAAACTTCAAACAACCCAAGAACAAGAAGGCTTGGGTTTTCTTGTTTCATTAAATCCGTTTACTGTGTGTGCAGGGGCTTCCAAGATCGCATTATTCTTGTTGGATAATGGATATCGGAGCCTCTAGGTACATGACAGGTACTCTTCACCTACTCAAAGATGTCAAATCTATTCATGGAGGGTATGTCAGTTTTGCGGGAAACCAAGGAGGTCAAATTGTTGGGGAAGGCACGTTGACGAATGGGAAAGTCACATTTGAGAATGTCAACTACATTTCAGAACTGGTGAACAATTTGCTAAGCATATCACAAATTGTGATAAAACTTTCTCTACACATTTCACTGACAGAGAATGTTTAATTTTGAAACCAGGTTTCAAAATTCCTGAAGAATGGATTCTTATGCGTGCTCCTCGAGAGAATGATCCTTATGTCATGAACATGAGAATGGCATCAACATCTTCGGGATTTGCTCAATGTTTCATCTCTAGAGCATCAGAACGGGAGTCGATTTTATGGCATCGAAGGATGGGACATATTAGTGTGAGGAAGATGAACCATCTGGTTTATAAGAACTTGAGGGAGTGAATTTGAGAAATTTTCAGTTAAACGAAGGGTGCTTGGACTGTAAAAAGGGAAAACAGACAAGGAAATCACATCCGAAGAAAAGTGTCAATACCTAATGATCATATTCAAGAAGCTGGAGAATTTGTACAATCTACCGATTCGGCGAATAAGAAGTGACAATGGGACGGAGTTCAAGAACAACAAAATGCTAGATTACTGTAATGACCAGGAAACTCTTCATGAATTCAGCGTACTCTATACTCCACAATAGAACGGGGTCGCTGAACGAAAGAATCGAAACTTGATTGAAACAGCTTGAACTATGCTCTCTGATTCAAAGTTACATGTGAATTTTTGGTCGGAAGCAGTAGCGACAGATTGTTACACTATAAACTGGGTACTTACAGTCAAGAAATTCAGCAAGACGTGTTTCGAGCTATTAAATCGTCGAAAACCCAATCTTAAATGGCTTGAACCGTTTGGATCGACGTGCACAGTTCTCGAACCGAGTGGCAAATTTGGTCCCAAATCTGTTAAGGTTTCTTCGTGGGGTATGCTAGTCCACTAAAACGTGTATACATTCCTAGCCTCCACAAGATTGTCCAGGTTCAAAATGTTGATTGTCAAAGATATACTCCTACCGTTCAGCGACCAGGGGATTCTCGGCTATTTGATTATGAAAGCCTTTGGGAGAGTTTCAAACTCCCTGAGGAACTTATTTCTAATGAGACTTTAACGATGTTATACAAACAACATGTATCAGAAGATCGTGTAATAACGCTTGAAGGCCCTGTGTCAGTTCCTCGAGATGTACCAAATCATGTTCAACCTGATGATGTGTCAGAGACTACTCCTGTGTTTGATGACAACGATGAATCAGATGAGGATATTATCGAAGCTATCTGTCCATCCATCATTGCTACTGAAGAGAATGTAAACAATTTCCAATCTGAGGTGTTAGTACCTACAGAAGTAGTGCCAAGAACTTTATCCTACCATCCTGAGGATAACATAATAGGAGATTTGAATGCTGGACTACAAACGAGACGTCAAATCGATCAAAACCTCCAATTTTCTAGTCAAGTGTATCTCCTTGTGATCCTAAACATCAGAGTCATTTTTTTTTTTTGTAAATATTTTTCATATGGTTTTTGATTTTAGGGGGAGAAAATTTAATGAAAAACCAAAAACATTGAAAATTGTGAAAAAGTCAAAAACAGTATAAAATCCAAAAATGTCAAAAACATTAAAAATGTTGCTCCTCAGAAAATGAGTTTTTGAAGCAAAAAGGGAAGATGATAGTACATTGATCATCTGGTCCCAAATCCAGTAAAAAGTAGGCATAAAAGGTTGTGTGCTTAAATGTATTGGTGCATTGGTATGCCTTTAAAACAAACAAGTAAGGAAAATTAAGTGATATAAACATAAATATAGCCCAATCTAGTGGATTAACATCTTGAAGCTTGATTAATATATGTTTAAGCAAAGAAAAGTTTAAAGATTGCTACGTGTGCATGTGTTCATTTTGCAAAGAAATTTAGCTTATTTTTTTTATTTTGCAAAGAAATTCAATTTGTTTTTTTTTTTTTTGCTTTATTTTTATTCAAATCTTAGATCCTCTTCTGCGCGATAAGATTATCCGTCCTGAGGGTTAAGATTTGGGTGTTCTGCTTTATTTTCTTGGTGTTTCGTATAAAGCTTTGGACTTTCTCTGCGTGATAATATGGTATTATCCGACATGATTGTTAAAGCCTTATACAATTTCAACTTATTTTATCTTTTTATTTTTGTTAAAATGAAACCTTATCTGTGTGTAGTAATACCGATCTTAAGGGAAAATTTTAACATTCTGAGTTATTTTGCTTTGTTAATTTTCCATGAATCACAGCTAATCGAATTTGAAGCAAGTAGTGAAAATATATACATGTGAAAAACTCACTGTATAAAGATATACAAATTATGTCTGATGGGTGGGGACCACATAAGATTCGTGCTTAACTGAACCAATTAATCATATTACAGAAATTCCTAAATCATTTGTTTGGAAGGTTTAGGTGGACAACAATACCAATGATTGACTTAACACCAGTCATAATAAATAATGAAAATAAAACCGTGATAGAAGGGCAATTTGGTCAATATGATTCCCTGCTCGAACTCACAAACATATGTAACTGTTTTCATGTTTGTAAATAGTTTTGAAGTTCATTTGTTTACTGTCTTTATTGCTTTTCATTAAAATCAAAAAGATTTTATTTTTTCTGTTTTATTTTCGACTGTTGATGTTGGAATACAAAACTTTATAAAATCAATTGGAAACGTACTTAAATGTTAGTGTTTTTCAAGATCATTTATTTGGACTTGATAAACAACTTTTTGTTGATTTTTGTGGTGGTAAATTGTCAAACGGTTGAAAAATCTTTACAAGTATTTGACTACGCTTACATTGTTAATTAAGATTTTCAACTTACAATTATCATGAGTAACAGGTCCCATCAAGACATGAAGCTTGAGGTGGAGTCTGTTAGATGATCAAGAATTGAGGGGGAGAATTATTGAAGATTCAGTTCTGGAAAGTGTCAAAGACTATACAAACAAAGACGATAATGTTTAAACAATTGTTTGAAGCTTGACGTCAAATGTTCTTTGCACTTAATGAAGGAATTGATAATTTGAAGATATGTGTTAACAAGACAAGTGATGCCAAGACCTAAAATGTTAAAGCACTTAATTTGAATGGAAAGACTCGGCAATATCCGAGGGGGATTCTGTTAGTGCATACGTCTGTTGCTTTCGTCTTTGGTGAGCGGAGCTTTAAAGGAGCTAAAAGTTTGATCATTTTAGATGTAGTAAACATGATGATTTCATTATATGGGGTGATAGAGAATTTGAATACGAGCACGTGGGGGAAAACGGCACGTAAAACGGAGCTATAACGAAGAAGTTATGCCCAAAACAGTTTTCTGTTTTTCTGGGGCATAACATATGCGCTGAAAAGATATCCGCTAGAAACATATCCGCCAGACATATGCACCGGATGAGAACCAATGTGCCAGAAATGCTCTAACCAGCCTATAAATAGTGATTTTGGCATATGTTTTCATAACTCTTTGGTCCAGAACGTATATGTACTGATATTTGTCATATCTTGTTGTAAACATTGATATATATGAGAAATAGAGAGAAGTTAATGAGAAACCTTGTTTTCGATCACGTTTAGGGATTCCGCACCTTCACGTTAATTATAGATATCAATCTATGTCTTGTTCACGACACGAACACGTTCCTACAGGTTGGTTGGTATCTCATCCTCATCCTCATAGTATGATCATACGCTGTCTGAATAGACATGTCCGAATCTAGTGGCATGTTCGAAAACCCAGTTTTACTTTTATTTTATGTCGTTATTGGTTGCGAATTCGTCCGGGTAGATATGTCCATATTCTAGTGGCATGATTGAAACGACACTTATACTTGTTTATATTAATTGACGCTATTCAGATACGCAAGGAATTTTTATTTCTCATATTAATATTACTATATTTACACCAAACTGTGAATTACTCGCTCAACATGTGTTGTTAACAAATTATTTTAACGCATAATGCAGGATGTTATAAGAAGTTATCCGAAGTGAAGACATAGACTTGGACTTTAGACTAAAATTTATAAAGTTTAAATGTTGTATCAAATTATTTTAAAATTTGAATTGTTTGTGTACGGTTGATAAGAATAAATAAATTTAGATATTGACGCTTGTTATTATTAGTGTCTTTGAGCTATGATACAATTACGTCGCGCCCCGTCATATTCCGCCGTAGGTTGGGGTGTGACAGATACCACTATTGGGTTTCAGTGGTAATTAGTCAAAATTATTTATTAAAACCCGGTTGAATAAATATGTCAAATAATAATTAATTCAATTGATTAATAGATGTGCAGCGGAATACAAACGAGTAATCAGCACCAAGACGAAACCCAACAAGATCCGGTTACAAAGTCATACGAGCATAGTAATAACAACAAGCTATTAGATTTAATTATAAACAGACAATGTATATTTAATTTTACCTCAGTTAATAAATAACCGGTCGAGACACCAAGAGTTAATGAGCGAAGCTAGGTGACCAAATGAGACCCGACGGTGGAGGCGCACGAGGCAACAGCAGCCGCGACAGTGATGGACTGTAGCGACAACAGTGGAGCATGGGGGAGGCCCCTGGCCAGTGAACAGTAACGGCAGTAGCAGCAAACAGGGCGGTGGCGGTGGTGGCGAATAGCAACGATAGCTGCGGGCAGCGGCGGCTATCGTTGGTGGTCGGCCGGCGATGGTGTGGATTAGAGTGAGAGATAGATAGCATGTGGTGGCTAGGGTTAAGATTAGCTTAATCATTAGGTTAAGTAGTTTATTACTAAACTAGTTAAGCCAAACTGAGCCACCAAGCCCATATCTAGTTTCTAGAGCCCGGTTCATAAAGATCTCGTTAATATATATCAAACCCGGTTAACTAACTTAAGCGGGTTTCATGCTCGTTACCCAAGGTGTAACTCTAACGGGTCATAACTCGTCAGTCATGTTGACTTAACCGAACCGGTCCATAAATCCATCATGTTCTACTTTATACCCATGACGATGGACTTCTTTATAGCCATGGTGGTGTCTGTTGGTCCATTCTTCTCGATCAATCTCCTATTGACCCTTGTATATTATAATTGGATTGTCATGGATTCTTTCTTTTTTTCTCTTTCAGCATACAAGGCATTCGACTCGTTCTTTACCAAAGTTGAACTCGATGTACCCAATATTTGTTTAGCGAGAGTTTCTTGACTAACAAATAGATTCTCGAACTCCACCAACGTTGATTGTGTTGGCAATCCTTGAATGGCTGCGATAATACTATGAAACTCCTATATAATGTAACACCCCGGCTAAAGCGGAAACGCCTGAGTGTGACGTATAGATTGCTCAAACACACATGACACTATTAGGTGACCATAATAACATTATTTCATTTAAATCATCATGTAACACAAGTTTATCAAATAATACATGTTGAAACAATAAACAATAAATGATAAGTTGTTCTTTGAATATCCTATAGGCATGCTATGTGTCTTCTAACTTTCATCCTCGTATCTTTACACCTATAACATATGTATAAAATAAAGTCAACTATGAACATAGCTGGTGAGTTCCCACAGTTTTATATACATACATAAAAATCATACAATTCATGGACAGGTGATAAGCGAGTAAGTCCTTTCCAGTTGATATCAACCAACGTACTCGGGTAATCGCGCAAGTAAGGTCCTTTCCAGTTGGTAGCAACCAACGTACTCGGATATTGAGGCTATTTTCCACTCGATACAAATGGACCAGAGTGCAAAGGGGGGCGTATGATCATACTTATTGAGGCTACCACGTGCAAGTAATCAAGTAACACACAAGTCTATATAGTGAATTGTAGTTTGTAAGCAAAAATCGTAATTGGATTTGTAATAAGATACATATGCTACCCCAAAATATGAAAACGTTTAAAAAGGGATTGTGAGAAACTCACTTCGAAAGTGAAGATAAACATTGCAATGAAAACCGGATGCATGATAACGAAACCGAAGCAACCAAAAGTGCGTTAAAGAACTCGAAACGTTTGAACTTCTCGAATTATAAATAAAATAAATACCATTATTTAAAAATTAACTAACGGGATTATACGGGTTAATTATTAAGCTTTAAAGATGTCGCGTTATATATTTTATTATCTTAATGCGTGAATTATTTTAATATTATACTTTTAACACTAATGTGAGAGTTGCGATATTACGTTGTACAGATTTTAAATGAGAATTGATATCGAACAATTATAACTAAGTTATTTAATTTAAAGTTAATGAATTAAAAAAAGATAACGAATTTTTATGTTAACGAAATAAAGTTTAACGAATTATAAACTAACAAACCGATTATGGTTAACGAAAAGGAATTATACTATAATATTATTTAAATGCTTTTTTTAATTATAAATTTATTAATGAGAATTTATAATAACGGTTAAAGGTTTATTAATATCTTAATATTATTTAAATTGCAAGATTAATACTAAATTTTAATATTATAACGCTTACGGGATTTTAGTGTTAACAGTATGTTTATCTTGAAAACGAAAGTGTTAACGGATTTTAAGTTTTTATGAACGAAATACATGTTTAACAAATTTAAACGAGACTCGAAGGGTTTTTGAAGATTGGTTTTTCGATGAAAATGATAAATAAAATTCTATATTTGATTTTATATGATTTACAATGATTTTATTTGATTTAATTATTTAAATTGATTTATTATACTTAAGGAAAAATTGATTAAAAAAATTAAGACAAATACTATACTGACCTGGGTTTCGAACCCGGGTCCCTGCGTTGACAGCAATTGGGTTGATTATGCGTCAATTTTATTAATTTTGATTGAGCTTGTTGTCCGGCGATGATTACGGGATGGTTTGACGATTTGGAGCCGTTATAACACAATTAATATGTTAGTTAGCATATAATACGAGGGCCTAAGATCGTTACATGTTGTTAGTTGAAGTTTAAAACCCGTTTTATGTGATTTGAAGACTGGCCGGCGCCGGATTCCGATCGCCGGAAAGATGGCCAGATAAACGATGGTGGGGTGGGGCTGGGCTAGGGTTTGATTAATATATTATTATAATTTAAATAACTATACACAATGGCCCCTGAAGTTTCCATCTCTTTTAGAATCAAAATTAAAATATAAGTTACCAAAATAGATCTTATACTTTAGAAGGTTTTTAAGATCAATAATTAAATACAATTTGCGAATTGAATTCTTGTGCTTTAGGATGCGTTAATAAACGTAATGAGAAGTTATAAATTGGATATTTAAAGTGCTAATGCAGCTCGTTAACATAGAACCTTTAAATCCCGTAGATTAATTATTATAACAAAATAAACAAGAAACGTACGTACAATAAACATAAATTCGCGTGTAAATTGTATTAACAATGAATATTAACCAAGAATATAACGAATCGGCAAAATAGGTTGGGTTAACGATTACGAATACAACTCAAATAAAAATAATGAATGACACTTAAAATACATAACCGAACTTGATATATATATATACATATTATATAATCAAAAACCAAAAATTCGAAATGGGTAGGGTTTTCGGGTTTGAAAAGTAGCGAATGTTACATATAAGACCATGTATGATGATATATTCCATACGCGCCTCACCATAGGAGCCTGAGGATCTAGATCGTTTATTTCTACACAAGGCTTGTACCTTCTAAAAGTATTGAGGGTCGGTGAGGTCTTTTTGTTTTATTGACAGCAACTCGTTTTCAAGGGTTTGAAGTCTGGTGTCATTCTTTTTAGAGAAAAGAACCTGAAGGGCATGCCAAGCCTCTTTCGGTGTTGCTAAATTTCGTATGTGTTCGAGTAAATTCTCTTCAGTCGTTGTCTTTATAATGAATAACGCCTTTCCACCCTTTGCTCTCCGATTGTGTATGTCCACTTGTGTATGGCCCCAATGGTATCAATCATTGGTTCCCTGGTGCTTTCTCCATCGACCATATCCCATAGATCTTGCCCAAGAAGATATGAACTAATGCATGTTGACCAGATGCTGTAATTTGTGTCGTTAAGCTTCTTGACACCTCCAATTACTTGGAACTTAGACATCGTGTTCAACGGGTTTGGCTCTGATACTACTTGCTAAATTAAATATAAGTGAACCGAGCAATTGAATGAAACATGGACACACCGATTTGGAGAGACAAGCCCTAGACTCTTTTCTTTATTAATAATTGACTCACATTTACAATGAAAACCATAAAACAAGACCTTCTTATATAGGACAACTACTTGACTAACAAGAAAAGAAACTTAATCTTGAAGAAAAAGAAAAGAGAAAATAATAATAATAAACCTATTCAAATATTATTGCTCTCACTAGCTCCAATAATATTATCACATTAACTCAACAAATTTTGTTTAGCCCAACTGTTGCAATCGGCCCAATAACTTCAATAGTACCAATAAAAGGTCTAACAGATTAAGAGGTGGCATGAGAATCATTCAACATGTATTTCAAGCTTAACCATTAAGAGGTGTAACCAAACACATTCTACCTACGACCAATTCAGATGTTGCCAATTAGTGGAATCATTAAAAGGCTACTAGACAACTCCTTAGTTTTTTTTATTTAATACATTATCACCTAGTATTTTTTTTATCATTTAACCGCGAACCATTTGTATCATCGGTATGGTTGTACATAACGAGCCACCTTTTATTTGATCTGGCGGTTTATTACAACCTGAGTGAATCAAATTCAAACCAAACTGGATGACTTGTGACTGAAATGGAACAATTTCTATAGACCAGATATTCAAAAGTTAAACCGACGAACAAATGCACCATGCGCAACAAAGGAAGCACACAACATGTCTTAGTTTCACCACAAAAACATGCATCCCCTTTTATAATATATGGAACCCATATTAGGTTTTTTAACTTGGCGATGTGGGATAGCAAGTTTAACACTCTATAGTTTTGTTTTAAGGACAAAATTGTAAATGCAAAGTTGTTTATGCATCAACACTTGTATCAAATGCAATAACTCTTTTCCAGGTGTCTTAAAATGGAGAGTAAATTACCATAGTATCCCAAAGAGATGTTTAATAAGTTAATAGAGATTCTTTAAGTCTTACTTATAGAATCACGGCTTATGTACTTTAAGTCGCCATCTATTATGTAGGGCAATTTGAGAAATATGCTCTAAGTTAAGGTTCAAAGTGAAAGCTACCTTATTCTATGCACGACTTGTCGGATGTTTGTGGTAAAGCTAATGGGGGTTGCTTTATTTAATCTTTGCACAAAACCCAAAAGTTTAGTATACCTAAGATCATTATTCCTAGCCAAAACATTTATGAATAGAATAGAAGTATGACGAAGACAACCAGTGCCACCTTCAACGTCCATGCTGGTCATCGTTAAAGTGACTTCGGTCAACGCAATATATATTTTTGGTGTCTAAGCAGTGTTGAAGATTACAAACATAAGGTTTTGGCATTGGATTGTTGTGGTCGGCTTTGGTCAACACTAAGCGCGATATGCGTATTAACTTTGTTGGTTTTGTAGTTAATTCTGTTTATTTGCAAACCATTGCATCTCTTTCTGAAGTGTTGCACCTATTGAGACTCCAGGATAATAAATAGACGCGAAGGCTTTTCTTTTTGCATATTATTTTCCATTCGTTTCCCTAAACATCACAATACAAGGCTTGTTAATGAGAGCATTTGTTTGTTTGTTGTTTTCATTCTATAGACTCGAGGTGGACTGGTAGGCTCTAACCAAATGATTGAACAACCTATTTACGAGACTTAGTTGACATACAAAATGTATGTAACACTTAAAAATTGTACTGTGACTAACTTTGGATAGAGTGACGTTATATAAACATACAATAGTTAAAAACTTCAACAATATATTTTTTTGTATGTTTTATAAAATAAATTATATAAACCAGTGTCCTTTTTTGACAAAACAAAAACAATTGCAATTCTAGAAACAAGTATTAGGAATCCTCCACAAAGAGCTAAAACTTATAAAGAGGCACAGAGAGAGACACGTTCAAAGTTCTACTACAGAAACAAAAACACAATTACAATAAATATTAATATTATTTTCAAAAACAAAAATAAAAAAAAAAAATCGATCAGATTTTCTTCCGATGCTGCATCTCTGACTCCTAAATCGGTACAATCATCGTTAATCATCTAAAATCCAATTTCATCCGATTCGATTTCGATTTCAATTTCAATATCATCCGATTACGATTGATTGAATTAGTAATTGACGATTGAAATCTGTGGTTTCTGTTGCAGGTAACTAATTGAATTGAATTGATTCAATCCCTTGAAGCTTCTGGTATGATTTTAAGTTGTTTTAGCTTATGTGTTTTGATTTCTTTTGTTATTTGATGATGGGTTTTGCATATTTTGTTAATTAGTTCAAGTGTTTCTGCATATGGGTTTTGATTATTTTATTATTATTTGATGATTAGTTTTGTGTATTTTGTTAATTGCATCAAGTGTTTATGCTTATGGGTTTTGATTGTTATTAATATTTGATGATGGGTTTTGATTATTTTGTTAATTACTTAGTGTTTATAGTTTATGGCTGATGAGAAATTGATAATTGATTGTATATGTTTGTTTTGTTAATTACACACATATGCATTGTATAACTATTATTTCTGTTTAACTTAATATTAATTTTAATAATTACATGAATTGTTAATAGTTTATGGTTTGATGATGAATTGCTAATTGATTATATATGTTTGTTCAATTGTTTTGTTCATTGCACACATATGCATTATTATTATTATTATTATTATTATTATTATTATTATTATTATTATTATTATTATTATTATTATTATTATTATTATTATTATTATTATTATTAATTCTGTTAAACCTAATGTTAATTTGTATATTTAGTTAATTACAAGAAGTGTTTATAGTTTGTAACTTGATGAGAAATTGATAATTGATTATATATGTTTGTTTTTTTAATTACACACATATGCATTAGTATTTGTATTATTATTATTATTATTATTCGTAGTAGTAGTTAAAGACATGAAGTGCTTATAGTTTATAACTTGATGATTAATTGATAATTGATTGTATATGCTTGTTTTGTTAATTAAACACACATGCATAATTATTTGTATAATTATTATTTTTGTTTAATCTAATATTAATTTGTATATGATAATTGATTGTATATGCTTGTTTTGTTAATTAAACACACATGCATAATTATTTGTATAATTATTATTTTTGTTTAATCTAATATTAATTTGTATATGTAGTTAATTACATGAAGTGTGCATAGTTTATAACTTGATGATAAATTGATAATTGGTTATATATGTTTGTGGGTTGGGTTCAAATACATAGTCTTCTAAATCTAGGAAGATTTAGGAAGGGTGTCAAAAGGACTCCGAATTGAACTCAAAACATGCGGCATTGGAACTGTCTCGACTAACTCTACAATATTAGATTTTATAATTTTTGTTCAGATCATTGTGTTTTTTTGTTTATTTTCGTATTGTGTCTTTTTTCCTCGACATTGTGTTATATTACTCAGCATTTTGTTATATTTTTGCGACCCATTATTTCTTTGTGTGCTTCCTAGATTTAGGAGACTGTGACGGATAACTTAACCCTTATTTGTCAATTAAACTCATTTGCACTGAAAAAATGCTATTTTAATAACTGATATTAATCTGTATTATTATTTCTGAAATTAATAGGAAATTGATTCGGTTGTGAACCTGCAAATAATGGCTACTGTTGTTGCAAAATCGAGCCATGCATCGCCTGCTATGACGGTACAAGAGAAAGTAAGTAGGAACAAGAGGAAGTTCAGAGCTGATCCGTCGCCTCCATTCGGTTTGCAGAAAATAGTTTCCTCTTTGCGGCCAGAATGCTTCACTTATGAGTTTTCTGTTGAGAAATTCGAGTGTCACGGGCATGACAATGGGTGTGGCATGTGTAGTTTAAGTCATGAAAACACGGATTCTATCAAACTTTATTTAGGGTTATCTTGTGCGGCAGGAATGATAGGATCAAACAGAGTTGAACCGGATGCAAGTGAAGGATTTCATGATGCTGATTGGAGTGATCTTACAGAGTCTCAGCTGGAAGAGCTCGTGTTAATGAATTTAGACACGATGTTTAAAACCGCGGTTAAGAAAATCGTGTCTTGTGGTTACACTGAAGAAGCTGCTACAAAGGGTATTTTGAAATCTGGTCTTTGCTGCGGTTGTCAAGATATTGTATCGAGTATAGTTGAAAACACTTTGATTGTTCTTAAAAACGTGCAAGATATCGATCCATGGAAGGAACATGAGCATCAGTTTGAAAACTTGCAGCAAAAGGAAAAGTATTTATTAGCAGAACTTGTTTGTATTGTTCGTGAAATCCGGCCTTCGTTTAGCACAGGGGATGCGATGTGGTGCTTGTTGATAGCCGACATGAATGTGTCTCAGGCGTGTGCATTGGATGGTGACGAGTCATGTACTTTAGCCGGTGATGTGCCTTCAAGTGGTCAGTGTATGCATAATTCTGTGTATGACTCACCGTCAAAGACAGAAGTTCATCGTTCAAAACCGAAGGCGCCTTTTGTTTTGGATGGATTTGCGTCACAGAAAACAATAACCAGATCCTTCAACCTTTCATCCCAAAATCATGAAGTAAAGCCTGTATTAAGTAGAAAGATTAATGGCATTAGTAAGAGAGAGATATTAAGACAAAAATCAGTTCAATTGGATAAAAGCTACCGATCGAAAGTTGGTTCTAGATCTGGAAAACTTAATAACATCGGTGGCTTAATCTTGGATAAGAAACTGAAATCTATGACGGAATCTACATCTACCGTCCTTAAAAATGCTTCCTTGAAGACCAATAATACGAACAATACTTCAACAGAGTTATCGCTTTCACTACCTGTAAAAAAAGAAGCTCCCATTAGTTTTTCAGCCATGCGACATGACAAACCTTTTGCATGGTGGACCCCACGTGACGGAAGAGATGAAGCAATATCAAAACTTGTGCCACGCGTGCACGATCTTCAAAACCAGTTACAGTTATGGACCGAGTGGGCGAATCAGAAGGTTATGCAAGCTGCACGCAGGCTCGGTAAAGATAAAGCCGAGCTTAAAACACTTAGACAAGAGAAACAAGAAGTTGAAAGGTTAAAAAAGGAAAAACAGGCATTGGAGGATAACACAATGAAGAAGCTAACAGAAATGGAGAATGCTTTAATGAAGGCGAGTAATCAGGTGGGCCGTGCGGATGCTGCTGTTAGAAGATTGGAGGTTGAGAATGCTAATTTGAGGTTGAAGATGGAGGCTGCAAATTTACAGGCTGCTGAGTCAGCTGCCAGCTGTGACGAGGTGGCGAAAAGAGAGAAGAAGGCATTGATGCAGTTACAGTTTTGGGAAAAGCAGAAAACTTTGTTTCAAGAAGAGCTTATAACCGAGAGGCGTAAATTATGTCAACTGAAAGAAGATCTTGAACAGGCTAAAGAACAAAGAGATCAACTTGAGGTGTGTAAATATGTTCATGTGTTCATGATTCATGAATCATTATATGTTTTTTGCTTGGTTTAATAGTTTCTCATTGAAAGTGCGTAATATGCAGACAAAATGGAAACACGAAGAGAAAGCTAAACAAGAACTGATTAATCAAGCGGTTAAGATTAAAATCGAGAGGCAAGAAAGTGAAGTTTTAGCTAAATCAAGAGAAGATTTAACTAGACTAAAAGCCGATAAAACCCTAAAAAAATACAAAGACGATATTAATAAGCTCGAGAAGGAAATCTCATTAATAAGACTGAAATCAGATTCTTCAAAAATAGCTGCGTTAAGGCAAGGTGTCGATGGGAGCTATGCTAATAAACTAAGCGAAACGAGTTATATACCTGAAACTGTTACTGTTACTGTTACTAATGATACTGTTAGTGTTACCGGAGGGGTGAAACGTGAACGAGAATGCGTAATGTGTTTATCAGAAGAAATGTCGGTTGTGTTTCTCCCGTGTGCACATCAAGTGGTTTGTAAAAAATGCAATGACCTTCACGAAAAACAAGGGATGAAGGACTGCCCGTCTTGTAGAGGACCTATTCAACAGCGTGTGCCAGTACATTATGCGCGTGCTTGAGTCTCTATACTGATATAATCAGGTTTGTTTTGTGTTTGTGTTTATGGTATGATTTGCCTGTTTATGAACTGAGCTTGTTATTGGAGTTTGAAACAAAGTGAAGAGAAGAAAGAAAAACAAGTGTCTTATATGGGATGTTATGTCATGATTTCCCTTTACTTAAGTTAATAATACCGACCGACATGGTTACTTTTAATGACCGATTTAGCTTGTGTGTTTTTCTTTATAATTGGGATGACATACATATAACATGATGATCACATTTAACTTTAATTATTTGGTCGTTTGAGAGACCATTGTGAGTATGGAATAACCAAAGTTGGATGTTACCAAGGTACTAGGTAAACCAGCTGGAAGATGGAACCTTAGTATTGGAAAATTTAAACTCATTTTTTTTTTTTTTAGCTAGAAGGGCAATATTTTGAGTTTCCAAAGAACTTTGTGCATCAGTTTCAAAAAAAGATGTAAAACATGTGGTTTTCTTAAAACTGTGTTTCTGCGAAAATGATTAGTTCTTTCATCAATTCTGAGTCCTGACTACCTTAGACTAACAAATTGTTCTTTGGTTGAGCCTGTCTCGATATTTCAAGTGTATATATGACCAAAAACTGCTATGGGGTGCAAATTATTATTCGGTTGAGCCCTCTTAATCGATCAAGTGTATACACAATTAAAATTTTTTATGTGAGAGCAAATTGGATTTGTAATAAGATACATATGCTACCCCAAAATATGAAAACGTTTAAAAAGGGATTGTGAGAAACTCACTTCGAAAGTGAAGATAAACATTGCAATGAAAACCGGATGCATGATAACGAAACCGAAGCAACCAAAAGTGCGTTAAAGAACTCGAAACGTTTGAACTTCTCGAATTATAAATAAAATAAATACCAATATTTAAAAATTAACTAACGGGATTATACGGGTTAATTATTAAGCTTTAAAGATGTCGCGTTATATATTTTATTATCTTAATGCGTGAATTATTTTAATATTATACTTTTAACACTAATGTGAGAGTTGCGATATTACGTTGTACAGATTTTAAATGAGAATTGATATCGAACAATTATAACTAAGTTATTTAATTTAAAGTTAAATGAATTAAAAAAAGATAACGAATTTTTATGTTAACGAAATAAAGTTTAACGAATTATAAACTAACAAACCGATTATGGTTAACGAAAAGGAATTATACTATAATATTATTTAAATGCTTTTTTAATTATAAATTTATTAATGAGAATTTATAATAACGGTTAAAGGTTTATTAATATCTTAATATTATTTAAATTGCAAGATTAATACTAAATTTTAATATTATAACGCTTACGGGATTTTAGTGTTAACAGTATGTTTATCTTGAAAACGAAAGTGTTAACGGATTTTAAATTTTTATGAACGAAATACAATCAATCAATCAATCAATCATACCCAGTAAAATCCCACCGACAGCAGAGCTATAGGTAGGGTCTGGGGAGGGTGGGATGTAGGCACACCGTACCTCTATCCAAAGAAATAAAGAGGTGGCTTCCAGAGAGACCCTCGGCTCTAAGAACATGTGTATGAAGCAAAAAAAGGAAATCAAAGTTTAACAGTTATATAAAAAACTACTACTAATTATAATAATATTAATAAAAAGGTCACAGTTTAACCGCAATATAAAAGCTAATAATAATAATAATAAAATATGTAAGGGAAATACCATTATGGTATGTGACCTAAATAAGTTAAGTCTAAGCCCTAAGGTATTCAATTCTCTCTAAAAATCCTTAACTTTAATTCTACTTCTCCACGAATTCCTATCCTCAACCATGTCCTCGGAGAGGTTTAGGTCTATCAAATCATGCCTAATCCTCTCATCCCAAGTCAATTTCGGTCGTCCTCTACCCCTCCTCCCCTCTATAGTAATGTTTTCTACGGATCTAACAGGATTCGTCGTCTGTCTTCTCTTTACATGTCCAAACCATCTCAATCTCCACTCTCTTATCTTGTCTGCTATGTTCGCCACCCCTAATCTCTCGCGAAGCACAACGTTTCTTATTCTGTCTAGCCTTGTGTGCCCACACATCCAACGTAGCATTCTCATTTCTGCTACCTCCATCTTCCGCACTTGTGCCTTCTTGATGGCCCAACAATCTGTTCCATATAGCATTGCAGGTCTAACTGCCACCCTATAGAATTTTCCCTTCAGATTAGTCGGGAAACTCTTGTCGCATAATATACCTGTGGCTGCTTTCCATCTACACCATCCTACCTGAACTCGGTGGGTCACATCACTGTCTAATTCCCCATCGCTCTGTACAAATGATCCTAAATACTTGAACTTCGTTACCTGCGGGACCACCTGCCCTTCAATTGTGATGTGTGCGTCTTCACTGTCGTTTATCTCACCAAAATCACAGTGTAGGTACTCCGTCTTAGATCGGCTAATCTTTAAACCTTTTGTCTCTAAGGTTGTTCGCCACTCCTCAAGCCTCATGTTTAGATCTTGTTTTTTCTCAGCAAGTAACACAATATCGTCTGCGAACATCATGCACCACGGGAGAGTCCCCTGAATCGACTTTGACAACTCATCCAAGACTACTGCAAAAAGAAACGGGCTCAACGCTGACCCCTGGTGAAGACCTACCTCTACCGGAAAGAAATCAGTATCCCCCACTGGCGCACGGACACTTGTTTCACTCCTGGTATACATATCCATAATTATCTCTATGTATTTCCTGGGCACTCTTCTACCCTCCAAGCACTCCCAGAGCACCTGTCGTGGCACACTGTCGTAGGCCTTTTCTAGGTCAATAAACACCATATGTAGATCACGCTTCTTCTCCCTATACTTTTCCATTAATCTTCTTATAAGGTGTATTGCCTCTGTGGTGGAACGCCCCGGCATGAAGCCAAATTGGTTGACCGTAACCTGAGTTTCTCGTCTAAGTCTAACCTCAATCACTCTTTCCCATAGCTTCATAGTATGACTTAGTAGTTTGATTCCTCGGTAGTTACCACAACATTGGGCGTCTCCTTTGTTCTTATAGATAGGAACTACAACGCTGCTCCTCCACTGGTCTGGCATCTTACCTGAATTGAGAATACTATTGAACAGAGTAGTTAACCACATGACTCCTTCCTCCCCCAGACACTTCCACACCTCGATGGGTATGTTGTCTGGGCCAACCGCCTTAGACCTTCCCATCCTCCTAAGTGCGTCCTTCACCTCTTCTCGTGTGATCCGTCGGCAGGGTTTTTGATCCGCCTTATGAACGAAATACATGTTTAACAAATTTAAACGAGACTCGAAGGGTTTTTGAAGATTGGTTTTTCGATGAAAATGATTAATAAAATTCTATATTTGATTTTATATGATTTACAATGATTTTATTTGATTTAATTATTTAAATTGATTTATTATACTTAAGGAAAAATTGATTAAAAAAATTAAGACAAATACTATACTGACCTGGGTTTTGAACCCGGGTCCCTGCGTTGACAGCCAGAAGCTTTAACCAGATGAGCCAGACCGATATTCAGATTACAAATGAAAATAGATAATTATATGTAAGTTTCTAAGCTCATCTTCTACCATATAAATCCTAGATTCAATTCAAGAAAACCAGACCACGATTGGCTATATTACATTAGGGGTTTCGATAATCGGCTAACAATCAATATAATACATATACTGATTACCTTAATTGTCGTCGAAAAGTGGGTTAACGACGGTGGCCGGAATCCGGTTTAAAATGAATCAAATGAATGTAGTAGAGAGTGTTATAGAGAGAAAAGAAGATTGGTGCACGTTCAACTGAAGATTATGGACCTATTTATACTAGCAATTGGGTTGATTATGCGTCAATTTTATTAATTTTGATTGAGCTTGTTGTCCGGCGATGATTACGGGATGGTTTGACGATTTGGAGCCGTTATAACACAATTAATATGTTAGTTAGCATATAATACGAGGGCCTAAGATCGTTACATGTTGTTAGTTGAAGTTTAAAACACGTTTTATGTGATTTGAAGACTGGCCGGCGCCGGATTCCGATCGCCAGAAAGATGGCCGGATAAACGATGGTGGGGTGGGGCTGGGCTAGGGTTTGATTAATATATTATTATAATTTAAATAACTATACACAATGGCCCCTGAAGTTTCCATCTCTTTTAGAATCAAAATTAAAATATAAGTTACCAAAATAGATCTTATACTTTAGAAGGTTTTTAAGATCAATAATTAAATACAATTTGCGAATTGAATTCTTGTGCTTTAGGATGCGTTAATAAACGTAATGAGAAGTTATAAATTGGATATTTAAAGTGCTAATGCAGCTCGTTAACATAGAACCTTTAAATCCCGTAGATTAATTATTATAACAAAATAAACAAGAAACGTACGTACAATAAACATAAATTCGCGTGTAAATTGTATTAACAATGAATATTAACCAAGAATATAACGAATCGGCAAAATAGGTTGGGTTAACGATTACGAATACAACTCAAATAAAAATAATGAATGACACTTAAAATACATAACCGAACTTGATATATATATATATATACATATTATATAATCAAAAACCAAAAATTCGAAATGGGTAGGGTTTTCGGGTTTGAAAAGTAGCGAATGTTACATATAAGACCATGTATGATGATATATTCCATACGTGCCTCACCATAGGAGCCTGAGGATCTAGATCGTTGATTTCTACACAAGGCTTGTACCTTCTAAAAGTATTGAGGGTCGGTGAGGTCTTTTTGTTTTATTGACAGCAACTCGTTTTCAAGGGTTTGAAGTCTGGTGTCATTCTTTTTAGAGAAAAGAAACTGAAGGGCATGCCAAGCCTCTTTCGGTGTTTGTAAATTTCGTATGTGTTCGAGTAAATTCTCTTCAGTCGTTGTCTTTATAATGAATAACGCCTTTCCACCCTTTGCTCTCCGATTGTGTATGTCCACTTGTGTATGGTCCCAATGGTATCAATCATTGGTTCCCTGGTGCTTTCTCCATCGACCATATCCCATAGATCTTGCCCAAGAAGATATGAACTAATGCATGTTGACCAGATGCTGTAATTTGTGTCGTTAAGCTTCTTGACACCTCCAATTACTTGGAACTTAGACATCGTGTTCAACGGGTTTGGCTCTGATACTACTTGCTAAATTAAATATAAGTGAACCGAGCAATTGAATGAAACATGGACACACCGATTTGGAGAGACAAGCCCTAGACTCTTTTCTTTATTAATAATTGACTCACATTTACAATGAAAACCATAAAACAAGACCTTCTTATACAGGACAACTACTTGACTAACAAGAAAAGAAACTTAATCTTGAAGAAAAAGAAAAGAGAAAATAATAATAATAAACCTATTCAAATATTATTGCTCTCACTAGCTCCAATAATATTATCACATTAACTCAACAAATTTTGTTTAGCCCAATTACTCCAATAGCCCAAGTGTTGCAATCGGCCCAAGAACTTCAATAGTACCAATAAAAGGTCTAACAGATTAAGAGGTGGCATGAGAATCATTCAACATGTATTTCAAGCTTAACCATTAAGAGGTGTAACCAAACACATTCTACCTACGACCAATTCAGATGTTGCCAATTAGTGGAATCATTAAAAGGCTACTAGACAACTCCTTAGTTTTTTTTATTTAATACATTATCACCTAGTATTTTTTTTATCATTTAACCGCGAACCATTTGTATCATCGGTATGGTTGTACATAACGAGCCACCTTTTATTTGATCTGGCGGTTTATTACAACCTGAGTGAATCAAATTCAAACCAAACTGGATGACTTGTGACTGAAATGGAACAATTTCTATAGACCAGATATTCAAAAGTTAAACCGACGAACAAATGCACCATGCGCAACAAAGGAAGCACACAACATGTCTTAGTTTCACCACAAAAACATGCATCCCCTTTTATAATATATGGAACCCATATTAGGTTTTTTAACTTGGCGATGTGGGATAGCAAGTTTAACACTCTATAGTTTTGTTTTAAGGACAAAATTGTAAATGCAAAGTTGTTTATGCATCAACACTTGTATCAAATGCAATAACTCTTTTCCAGGTGTCTTAAAATGGAGAGTAAATTACCATAGTATCCCAAAGAGATGTTTAATAAGTTAATAGAGATTCTTTAAGTCTTACTTATAGAATCACGGCTTATGTACTTTAAGTCGCCATCTATTATGTAGGGCAATTTGAGAAATATGCTCTAAGTTAAGGTTCAAAGTGAAAGCTACCTTATTCTATGCACGACTTGTCGGATGTTTGTGGTAAAGCTAATGGGGGTTGCTTTATTTAATCTTTGCACAAAACCCAAAAGTTTAGTATACCTAAGATCATTATTCCTAGCCAAAACATTTATGAATAGAATAGAAGTATAACGAAGACAACCAGTGCAACCTTCAACGTCCATGCTGGTCATCGTTAAAGTGACTTCGGTCAACGCAATATATATTTTTGGTGTCTAAGCAGTGTTGAAGATTACAAACATAAGGTTTTGGCATTGGATTGTTGTGGTCGGCTTTGGTCAACACTAAGCGCGATATGCGTATTAACTTTGTTGGTTTTGTAGTTAATTCTGTTTATTTGTAAACCATTGCATCTCTTTCTGAAGTGTTGCACCTATTGAGACTCCAGGATAATAAATAGACGCGAAGGGTTTTCTTTTTGCATATTATTTTCCATTTGTTTCCCTAAACATCACAATACAAGGCTTGTTAATGAGAGCATTTGTTTGTTTGTTGTTTTCATTCTATAGACTCGAGGTGGACTGGTAGGCTCTAACCAAATGATTGAACAACCTATTTACGAGACTTAGTTGACATACAAAATGTATGTAACACTTAAAAATTGTACTGTGACTAACTTTGGATAGAGTGACGTTATATAAACATACAATAGTTAAAAACTTCAACAATATATTTTTTTGTATGTTTTATAAAATAAATTATATAAACCAGTGTCCTTTTTTGACAAAACAAAAACAATTGCAATTCTAGAAACAAGTATTAGGAATCCTCCACAAAGAGCTAAAACTTATAAAGAGGCACAGAGAGAGACACGTTCAAAGTTCTACTACAGAAACAAAAACACAATTACAATAAATATTAATATTATTTTCAAAAACAAAAATAAAAAAAAAAAATCGATCAGATTTTCTTCCGATGCTGCATCTCTGACTCCTAAATCGGTACAATCATCGTTAATCATCTAAAATCCAATTTCATCCGATTCGATTTCGATTTCAATTTCAATATCATCCGATTACGATTGATTGAATTAGTAATTGACGATTGAAATCTGTGGTTTCTGTTGCAGGTAACTAATTGAATTGAATTGATTCAATCCCTTGAAGCTTCTGGTATGATTTTAAGTTGTTTTAGCTTATGTGTTTTGATTTCTTTTGTTATTTGATGATGGGTTTTGCATATTTTGTTAATTAGTTCAAGTGTTTCTGCATATGGGTTTTGATTATTTTATTATTATTTGATGATTAGTTTTGCGTATTTTGTTAATTGCATCAAGTGTTTATGCTTATGGGTTTTGATTGTTATTAATATTTGATGATGGGTTTTGATTATTTTGTTAATTACTTAGTGTTTATAGTTTATGGCTGATGAGAAATTGATAATTGATTGTATATGTTTGTTTTGTTAATTACACACATATGCATTGTATAACTATTATTTCTGTTTAACTTAATATTAATTTTAATAATTACATGAATTGTTAATAGTTTATGGTTTGATGATGAATTGCTAATTGATTATATATGTTTGTTCAATTGTTTTGTTCATTGCACACATATGCATTATTATTATTATTAATTCTGTTAAACCTAATGTTAATTTGTATATTTAGTTAATTACAAGAAGTGTTTATAGTTTGTAACTTGATGAGAAATTGATAATTGATTATATATGTTTGTTTTTTTAATTACACACATATGCATTAGTATTATTATTATTATTATTATTATTATTATTATTATTATTATTATTATTATTATTATTATTATTATTATTATTATTATTATTATTATTATTATTATTATTATTATTATTATTATTATTATTATTATTATTATTATTATTATTATTATTATTATTATTATTATTATTATTATTATTATTATTATTATTATTATTATTATTATTATTATTATTATTATTATTATTATTATTATTATTATTATTATTATTATTATTATTATTATTATTATTATTATTATTATTATTATTATTATTATTATTATTATTATTATTATTATTATTATTATTATTATTATTATTATTAATTATTATTATTATTATTATTATTATTATTATTATTATTATTATTATTATTATTATTATTATTATTATTATTATTATTATTATTATTATTATTATTATTATTATTATTATTATTATTATTATTATATTATTATTATTATTATTATTATTATTATTATTATTATTATTATTATTATTATTCGTAGTAGTAGTTAAAGACATGAAGTGCTTATAGTTTATAACTTGATGATTAATTGATAATTGATTGTATATGCTTGTTTTGTTAATTAAACACACATGCATAATTATTTGTATAATTATTATTTTTGTTTAATCTAATATTAATTTGTATATGATAATTGATTGTATATGCTTGTTTTGTTAATTAAACACACATGCATAATTATTTGTATAATTATTATTTTTGTTTAATCTAATATTAATTTGTATATGTAGTTAATTACATGAAGTGTGCATAGTTTATAACTTGATGATAAATTGATAATTGGTTATATATGTTTGTGGGTTGGGTTCAAATACATAGTCTTCTAAATCTAGGAAGATTTAGGAAGGGTGTCAAAAGGACTCCGAATTGAACTCAAAACATGCGGCATTGGAACTGTCTCGACTAACTCTACAATATTAGATTTTATAATTTTTGTTCAGATCATTGTGTTTTTTTGTTTATTTTCGTATTGTGTCTTTTTTTCCTCGACATTGTGTTATATTACTCAGCATTTTGTTATATTTTGCGACCCATTATTTCTTTGTGTGCTTCCTAGATTTAGGAGACTGTGACGGATAACTTAACCCTTATTTGTCAATTAAACTCATTTGCACTGAAAAAATGCTATTTGAATAACTGATATTAATCTGTATTATTATTTCTGAAATTAATAGGAAATTGATTCGGTTGTGAACCTGCAAATAATGGCTACTGTTGTTGCAAAATCGAGCCATGCATCGCCTGCTATGACGGTACAAGAGAAAGTAAGTAGGAACAAGAGGAAGTTCAGAGCTGATCCGTCGCCTCCATTCGGTTCGCAGAAAATAGTTTCCTCTTTGCGGCCAGAATGCTTCACTTATGAGTTTTCTGCTGAGAAATTCGAGTGTCACGGGCATGACAATGGGTGTGGCATGTGTAGTTTAAGTCATGAAAACACGGATTCTATCAAACTTGATTTAGGGTTATCTTGTGCGGCAGGAATGATAGGATCAACAGAGTTGAACCGGATGCAAGTGAAGGATTTCATGATGCTGATTGGAGTGATCTTACAGAGTCTCAGCTGGAAGAGCTCGTGTTAATGAATTTAGACACGATGTTTAAAACCGCGGTTAAGAAAATCGTGTCTTGTGGTTACACTGAAGAAGCTGCTACAAAGGGTATTTTGAAATCTGGTCTTTGCTGCGGTTGTCAAGATATTGTATCGAGTATAGTTGAAAACACTTTGATTGTTCTTAAAAACGTGCAAGATATCGATCCATGGAAGGAACATGAGCATCAGTTTGAAAACTTGCAGCAAAAGGAAAAGTATTTATTAGCAGAACTTGTTTGTATTGTTCGTGAAATCCGGCCTTCGTTTAGCACAGGGGATGCGATGTGGTGCTTGTTGATAGCCGACATGAATGTGTCTCAGGCGTGTGCATTGGATGGTGATGAGTCATGTACTTTAGCTGGTGATGTGCCTTCAAGTGGTCAGTGTATGCATAATTCTGTGTATGACTCACCGTCAAAGACAGAAGTTCATCGTTCAAAACCGAAGGCGCCTTTTGTTTTGGATGGATTTGCGTCACAGAAAACAATAACCAGATCCTTCAACCTTTCATCCCAAAATCATGAAGTAAAGCCTGTATTAAGTAGAAAGATTAATGGCATTAGTAAGAGAGAGATATTAAGACAAAAATCAGTTCAATTGGATAAAAGCTACCGATCGAAAGGTGGTTCTAGATCTGGAAAACTTAATAACATCGGTGGCTTAATCTTGGATAAGAAACTGAAATCTATGACGGAATCTACATCTACCGTCCTTAAAAATGCTTCCTTGAAGACCAATAATACGAACAATACTTCAACAGAGTTATCGCTTTCACTACCTGTAAAAAAAGAGGCTCCCATTAGTTTTTCAGCCATGCGACATGACAAACCTTTTGCATGGTGGACCCCACGTGACGGAAGAGATGAAGCAATATCAAAACTTGTGCCACGCGTGCACGATCTTCAAAACCAGTTACAGTTATGGACCGAGTGGGCGAATCAGAAGGTTATGCAAGCTGCACGCAGGCTCGGTAAAGATAAAGCCGAGCTTAAAACACTTAGACAAGAGAAACAAGAAGTTGAAAGGTTAAAAAAGGAAAAACAGGCATTGGAGGATAACACAATGAAGAAGCTAACAGAAATGGAGAATGCTTTAATGAAGGCGAGTAATCAGGTGGGCCGTGCGGATGCTGCTGTTAGAAGATTGGAGGTTGAGAATGCTAATTTGAGGTTGAAGATGGAGGCTGCAAATTTACAGGCTGCTGAGTCAGCTGCCAGCTGTGACGAGGTGGCGAAAAGAGAGAAGAAGGCATTGATGCAGTTACAGTTTTGGGAAAAGCAGAAAACTTTGTTTCAAGAAGAGCTTATAACCGAGAGGCGTAAATTATGTCAACTGAAAGAAGATCTTGAACAGGCTAAAGAACAAAGAGATCAACTTGAGGTGTGTAAATATGTTCATGTGTTCATGATTCATGAATCATTATATGTTTTTTGCTTGGTTTAATAGTTTCTCATTGAAAGTGCGTAATATGCAGACAAAATGGAAACACGAAGAGAAAGCTAAACAAGAACTGATTAATCAAGCGGTTAAGATTAAAATCGAGAGGCAAGAAAGTGAAGTTTTAGCTAAATCAAGAGAAGATTTAACTAGACTAAAAGCCGATAAAACCCTAAAAAAATACAAAGACGATATTAATAAGCTCGAGAAGGAAATCTCATTAATAAGACTGAAATCAGATTCTTCAAAAATAGCTGCGTTAAGGCAAGGTGTCGATGGGAGCTATGCTAATAAACTAAGCGACACGAGTTATATACCTGAAACTGTTACTGTTACTGTTACTAATGATACTGTTAGTGTTACCGGAGGGGTGAAACGTGAACGAGAATGCGTAATGTGTTTATCAGAAGAAATGTCGGTTGTGTTTCTCCCGTGTGCACATCAAGTGGTTTGTAAAAAATGCAATGACCTTCACGAAAAACAAGGGATGAAGGACTGCCCGTCTTGTAGAGGACCTATTCAACAGCGTGTGCCAGTACATTATGCGCGTGCTTGAGTCTCTATACTGATATAATCAGGTTTGTTTTGTGTTTGTGTTTATGGTATGATTTGCCTGTTTATGAACTGAGCTTGTTATTGGAGTTTGAAACAAAGTGAAGAGAAGAAAGAAAAACAAGTGTCTTATATGGGATGTTATGTCTTGATTTCCCTTTACTTAAGTTAATAATACCGACCGACATGGTTACTTTTAATGACCGATTTAGCTTGTGTGTTTTTCTTTATAATTGGGATGACATACATATAACATGATGATCACATTTAACTTTAATTATTTGGTCGTTTGAGAGACCATTGTGAGTATTGAATAACCAAAGTTGGATGTTACCAAGGTACTAGGTAAACCAGCTGGAAGATGGAACCTTAGTATTGGAAAATTTAAACTCATTTTTTTTTTTAGCTAGAAGGGCAATATTTTGAGTTTCCAAAGACCTTTGTGCATGAGTTTCAAAAAAAGATGTAAAACATGTGGTTTTCTTAAAACTGTGTTTCTGCGAAAATGATTAGTTCTTTCATCAATTCTGAGTCCTGACTACCTTAGACTAACAAATTGTTCTTTGGTTGAGCCTGTCTCGATATTTCAAGTGTATATATGACCAAAAACTGCTATGGGGTGCAAATTATTATTCGGTTGAGTCCCTCTTAATCGATCAAGTGTATACACAATTAAAATTTTCTATGTGAGAGCAAATTGCCCTTTGGTTGAGCCTGTCTTGATCTTTCAACTTGAATTGTATTTCTGAACAAAAAGGGCTATGCGAGTGCAAATTATTTTTCGGTTGGGCATGTCTCGATCTTGTAGGTTCCCAGCTGGATCTACACGGAATATCTCGTTCTACGTAGGTGCGGAATCCCTACGTAAGACGATACGAGCGTAGAAGACGATATACGTTAAACACGATCAAACACACGTTACAATAAACAAAGACACGTTGTATTGCAACTGGAAACACGTGATTCACTGATCACCGATTACACAAACTGAATAACTTGTAAACTATCGATTACTAAACCTAGCCGCAGCTATATGTTTATATCAGACGACAACTTCGCATAACATGTTTAGGCGAAGTTGTCCCTAACTTCGCTTGTTCCACAAGTTCGCCTATATAAGCGAACTTGTGAGCTAACTTCGCTTAATACAAAATACAAAACATACTAACTCGATTACAGACACTATATACTGAACTACTGACATCATGTACCAACAGACTCCCCCTTGGCAGTAGCTTCCTATCTCTATCTTCAAGCACGTGTCTTGTAATCTTAACAATCTTGTATCTTTCATCTTTAAGCATGAACGCCTTCTCGTACACAAACTGAAACAACTCTTTGATATTTCTTCGCTTCTTCTTTCCAAGCAGGAATATAAAATATTTTCTTCTCGTTCAGCACCTGCAGATCAGCTTGAGACAAATTCACCAAGTGCATTGGATCATACACTCTCAGCAGCTCTTGTTCATCTTCATTCTCCATTACTGCTTCAGCTGTTTCACAATCAACATACCACCACTTCAGATCCTTGAGCACATCCTTGGGCATTTGTTTCATCGGCACTTCTTTTAAACACCGGATCGGCTTATACTTCATGATCATCCAAGGCTTGCCATCTACTCTCATCCCTCTATCTTTATCTTCAATAAGTTTTCCTTTCTGTGGTTTCAACAGCTCGAACCTTTTCTCCTTTATGCTTTCCTTCTAGACTATCTTTCCAATGACCCTAGCCATGTTATCATCACTCCTGTTTATCAACCCCAATCTGGCTAAGTCCTTCACTTCACACTCAGGCAATGTATTCAACGATCTCAACAGCCTCTTGAAATACTGAACCCCATCATACCTTTTAATCACCAAGAGCCTCAACTGCTCATCATATAACCAGCATATAATCCCCTTTTTTGATTCAGCATAACCCCTGATGTTGTAACTTTTCTTGAACATAGTAGGGACCGCCGGTTTCTTAGTCTTTATAAACCACTGAGCGTAGCCTTCTTTCCATCTTGACTGCTCCTCCCATTCTGTCTCATCGCTTCCCATATCTTGACCTATATCTGACTTATCAACTTCCGGAATCTCGTGCTCAACGTTTTCCTCTACAATCTCTCCCTCTTCAATCTCACTATCAATAACAATCTCAGCACCAATCTTCTCTATCTCTTCAACCGGTAACACATCGTCATCACCTATAACCTCATCATCCATCATCTCAGCATCCACGACCACCACCTCATCACCCCCTGAATCGCCAGCTGCACTGGTTGACTCCCCCTAAGATGTGGAAGTCCCAAGAGCTTGTTCAGTTCTTGGCAACTCTCCACCTGCACCTTTCGATGCATTGGGATCATCGTCTCGATCATTACGCTTCTTAGTCCTCAGCTCATCACCTTACAGCTCGTCTCCCGCTGAGATGCCAAGAACTGTTTCAAAGCATCAATTATTTTTCCATGTTCGATTAGCAGGGACGACTGTATCTGATTCTCTGCAACGAGGCGCAGAATAGCATGGGTCTGGATAAGATTTACCCTTGATTGTTCTGCCACGACCCTTTCAAGCGCTGCTATTCTTTCCGAGTCGGATAAGGTTGCATCGAAATCAAACCTCAGATGTGATATATCTTGAGTGTACTGAGGAGGGATTTCCAATGTAACCGGGACCTCAGAAGTAGGTGTAAACGTAACCGCAGGTGGTATCGTAACTGACAACCCTGCAGTAGCAACAACTATCGACTCAATAAATCTTGCGACGACCTCCGATGGAGTAAGAGTTGGAGGTGGCAAAGATACAATCTCCGGAGCTGAGAGTTGGAATGTAGTGGGTGGGAGGCCGAATGAGGATGAGGTAGCCACCACGGGAACGTCCGTGGCGCTTGGCCTTGTAACTGGCAATGGTGTAGGAACCATGGTCATACCAGACAGTGCTGGTGGAGTGAAACGAACCACCCTTGAGCTCTCACCAGCTCCCGAACCTGCACATGTCCTTTCCCTTCTCGATCTACGGACCAACTGATGTATATCTTCCTCAAAGTCCGACTCACTGTCATCATCGTCTCTCTTCCTTTTCCCATGAATCCTTTCTTGTGTTACTAAAATCCATCTCGCTTCAGCCACATCATCATCTGACGAATCAGAATCAGCCACCGTCGTTGCTGCCCTAGCAACATCCACACTAGTAACCAGTGCAACCGAGACTTGCACATTTTCCTCAGGTCAACACGCTCCATATCAAAAAATCCTTGACCGCCAAACGCTGCATCAAGGTCTACATTTTCCTCCGGTGCCACAACAGGAGCAGCAGGTATAGGTTGTTGTACCTCAGGTGGTTGAGGTGCTCCAGCATGTTGTGGTGCTGGATCCAGAAACTCGTCCCCATGAGCTGGAACATACTCTGGGTTGATCAAGTACCCAAATAATGGAGTATGTCGAGGACGGAGCTCAGGCTTGCTTCTTGCACTTGATGTTCTACACTGAGCGAATATTCGCTTGCTTACACTCTCCACATATCTAATCGGGCGGCGCTGAGGTAACGTGGGAGCAACATGATTCAAGATCATTTGTAGAAATCTTGGATACATAAGAAATCTCTCACGCGCCACCGCTCGTCTTTGACGATATATCTCGTAGAATACCATCTGACTAAAGCTATAACGCTTATTGTAAGTCAGTGCAGTCATCGCCGACTGCATGGTCGCACCCATTCCATCTATACCAGCCTTTCTCCCTGACATGCACACTATCATCACATGCATGAGAAAGCGCCACTGGTCTAGCAAGAACCCCTTGCGTCTCTGAGTATCCCCCAAAGGACCAGAATATCCCATTCTCAGAAACGCACCATCTCTGAATGGAGCCACAAAGTCTGTAGGATCGTCTCTTGTTTCATCCCCAAACTGTAAAGCCACCCTGATCTGTTCAGACGAGAACTGTACTATCTGATTGTTAACCGTTGCACGCATAACCGGGGGCTCGACTCGACAGTCATATTCCACTGTCTGCCAGAAATCTTCTATGTTTGGCAAAGATATCGGCAGTGTTGTGGTAATCGCGTGGAATATACGCGAGCGGAGTAGAAACGTGATGATCTCGCGGAAATCATCAACACCGCTCGCATCCGGGTCCAATGTGATGTACATGTTATGCCCCGGGAAAAACTGTCGGTTGTTGTCTCCACCTTCATCACCACCTGCACCACCTGCTCCAGCTACAGCTGCCATTTCTGCAACAAAAACAGACTAAGTTAGAGAAACGTCAAGGCAAATCACAAGTTCGCCTGTTACCATGAGCGAAGTTATGATTTATTCTGTGTAGGCGAAGTTAGGGGTGGGGCGAAGTTGGGAACAACTTCGCCTTAACTTCAACTTCGCCTGATAACAGTTAATAAAATTTAAGAAGGGCCAGGCGAAGTTAATGATAACTTCGCCTATCCACAACTTCGCCTCATATACTGTTACATAATTTATTATCAGGCGAAGTTAAACCTCAGGCGAAGTTAAGGATAACTTCGGCTAAACTGTAACTTCGCCTGAATATGAATCGGCAACAGTTTAGATGTTTAAACGAAGTGATTTGGTCAATTTTGGAGATTGCGGACTCTTAAACACATGTTTTTATGGAGATCTAGACAATCAATATGATTACGACCACGTGAAAATAAGTTTAAAAATCGGGTGTTGAGGTTTCGAATAAACGGGGTCGCGAATCGGGTCGAAACGACCGTTGATTAACGCCATTGTCAGTGAATATACGATACAACAACCCTACACACCTTTAATCGGATTAGAAACGAGAAAAACAACACAGATTTGATTCGAGATATAAGTTCGCCTAGAGTTCTGAGTATAAGTTCGCCGGATTTTGAAAAACAATACTGAGCATTTGACCAAAAATTTCTTTATATAGGGTCAAGGTTATACAGACGAAGTTATGGATAACTTCGCCTATTGCAGGCGAAGTTATGGATAACTTCGCCGATATTAAACTTTACAAAACAAACCCCTATAATTTGAACAATTTGCAATTAAGTTTTAAAACATCCTTTAAAGAGTTAAATGATACGATCAAGACCAAGTAACCAAGTATAAAATCATACAACCACATCGAGGAGATTTAGTTAGTATCACTTCTACTTTTACGCACCATAAAAAGCTACCATGACTTACAATGACTGTTCTAAAGTCTTTTAGGCCTAATAACTTCACTAGTTAAGCACACAGAATCAGTATATCTATCACTTTCTAAGGTTGGATCAATTTTCTGTTAAACATAGTAAAGGAACTTCTTACGAAGTAGTAGACTTGAAAAATAATTTCGTCTCCAAAAAAATTTTTTTAACTTCTATCACCCCGATCAAGTCGAAGTTTTCTGGTAAACGGCTATCCTGAAGATCCAATGGATCAGCTGGACCGACCACATACAAGTATGTGTCCCTCTAACTAAGTATGAACGACTAATTTTCAGCGAAAGAATTAAAAACACATCATAAACCGCCCCGTCACTTTTAGTCATCTGGTTAATGGCTATCCTTATATTCTACAAGTAGAAATGAGGACCAAACATATCCGAAGATATGTCCTTCAAACTGAGGCAACCGACATAATTCTAAGCGATAGTGACGTGTTGTTTTTTTTAAACAAAGACGAAAAACACGGTTACTCGGGATTGATCATCCCATTCAGCTCAACAAGGTTTTGAAAACGAGTTTTGTCAAACGCTTTAGTAAACAAGTCAGCGAAATTATCTAACGTATCAACCTTTTCGAGCATAATCAATTTCTTCTCAGCACAATCCCGTATAAAATGATGACGGATGTCAATGTGTTTAGTTTTGCTATGCTTTACGGGATTGTTAGTTACTGAGATAGCAGCAGTGTTATCTATGCAAATAGGAGTATGAGTGAAATTCAGACCATAATCGCGCAATTGCTGTTGTATCCAAAGAACCTGGGAGCAGCAGTTCGATGCTGCCATGTATTCTGCTTCACAGGTTGAAATGGCGACTGAGGTCTGCTTCTTGCACTGCCATGACACTAATCTGCCTCTAAGAAACTGACATCCACCTGTTGTTGACTTCCGATTCTGATTGCATCCTCCATAATCAGAATCTGTGTAGGCGACCAACTCCAAGTCTCCTCCTCTCGTGTACCACAACCCCAGCTTAGGCTTGCCTTTGAGATACCGCAATATCCTCTTCACACCCTTCAAGTGAGATTCCTTTGGGTTTGCCTGAAAGCGTGCACAAAGACAAACTGCAAACATAATATCAGGTCTAGAAGCAGTTAAGTACATTAAAGAACCTATGATTGCCCGATATTGGGTGGGGTCCACGTCTGCATCACTGTCTGAATCAGCACCCAATTTATGGTTGACGCAAACTGGAGTATCAAATGGAGTGCTGTCCTCCATCTTGAAGCGTTTGAGAACGTCATGGACATACTTAGTCTGATGAATGAACATCCCATCTTTCTTCTGATCAACCTGCAGTCCTAAAAAGAAAGTTAGTTCACCCATAGCACTCATTTCAAACCTCTTTTTCATGACGGCTTCAAATTCCTGACACATGGCGACTTTTGATGCAGCGAAGATGATGTCGTCCACGTAGACTTGTACCAGAAGAAAGTCGCTTCCTTTTCTCTTAAAGAACAGTGTGCTATCGATCTTTCCCCTTTCAAATTGATTCTCAAGCAAGTAATCGGATAGAGTTGCGTACCAAGCACGAGGGGCCTGATGTAGCCCATACAGTGCTTTACTTAGCTTGTACACGTGATCAGGAAAGTCTGGGTCAGGAAAACCCGGAGGTTGCTCAACGTACACAACCTCATCGACTTTACCGTTAAGAAACGCACTCTTCACGTCTAACTGGAAAACCTTCATCTCCTTGTGTGCAGCAAATGCCAAAAACAGTCGAATCGCTTCCAATCTCGCCACAGGAGCAAACACTTCATTGTAGTCGATCCCCTCTTGCTGATTAAAACCCTTTACAACCAGCCTCGCCTTGTTTCTGATAATTATCCCTTTTCATCTCTCTTGCATTTGAAAACCCATTTTGTGCCAATCGCATGCACATTTTTCGGTTTTGCAACCAAATTCCATACCTCCATCTTCTTGAACTGGGCTAACTCTTCTTGCATGGCTTCGACCCACGAACTGTCCTTGAGAGCCATTTGATAGTTCTTTGGTTCAATCTGGCTGATGAAGCAGGTGTACAAGCATTCGTTAATGATGCCTGTATCTTTAATGCTTGTGTAAACACAGGTGTGCTCATTCAAGCTTTGTCTTGTTTGTACACCGTCGGACAGATCACCTATCACGTTCTCCAAAGGGTGATTTTTGTGAACTCTCGTAGTCGGAACCGAACTGACTTGCAGATTGTCTTCCAGGTTCGAAGGTAGCTCATCAATGGGTGATTGTTGTTGAGAGTGAAACGGATTGAAGAATTCCTCTTCTGTAGAGGCAACAGGGGTATCGACAGCATTTGACGAGGAAGGTTGACATTCATCGTACAGCGGTCTTTGCACAACATTTTCTTCCTCATCATAAAGCATCTTCGTAGCTATTCTCTCATCAACTTCTGCACAATCCAAGTAAGGCATGTTAAAAGATTTAAAAAGCCTATCATAGTCGAAAGCCCCAGCGGGTCCCGTGCTTGGTTTTGGTGATTTGTAACTTGTGATATCAGTGTTACACACCACCTCAACCTTGCTGGTCGATGTATTAAAGACTCGTCTGTTGGGAGTCCCAACAACATATCCGACTAAAATACCTTCGTCGGCTATTTCACCAAATTTTGAGTTCGTCTTTAATATCGAACACGGGGACCCGAATGGTTCGAGACCACTCAAGTTAGGCTTTCTCCCATGCATAAGTTCATAACATGTTTTATTCAATCTTTTAAGAGTTAAAACTCTATTAAGGATATAACAGGCAGTAGCAACAGCTTCAGCCAAGAACACCACAGGAAGTTTCAAATCAGCCAGCATGGTTCTGGCTCCTTCAATTCGCGTTCTGTTCATCCTCTCAGCCACCCCATTTTGTTGCGGAGTATACGGAGCGCTGTACTGGTGGTCTATCCCTTTCTGTAAGCAGAAAATCTCCATCTGATAGTTTTTGAACTCTATCCCATTGTCACTCCTGACGTATTTAACCCTTTTCCCATAATATTCTCAACCTTGGTAATCAATTTTATTACCATCTGCACCGTTTCATCCTTTGTCTTCAGGAAATATACCCAAGAATATCGAGAGTAATCATCAGTGATCACCAAACAGTATGATGTTCCACCTAGGCTTTTTACATTCACGGGACCGAAGAGATCCATGTGAAGTAGGTCTAGGGTACTGACTATTGAATTAACCTTCTTGGTGTGATGGGATTTCTTGTGTTGCTTTCCCTTTTTGCACGATAAGCATTGGTCTTCAAAGTTGAAATTTTTCAAGGGAACACCCAGCACCAGCCCATTCTTGACAATGTAGTTCATTTTCCGAAGATGAATATGCCCCATTCTTCGATGCCATAACTCGGACTCTGATTCAGTTGCTTTTGACAGAAGACTAGATTCTTCTGTTGCCATCTCAGTCGACCTCATATCCATAACATACGTATTCTTTTCCCTTGGAGCCTTCATTACTATCCAATCCTCTGGTATCTTGAAACCAGGATACAGTACGATCGCTTCATTCTTGGTAAAGTGCACAGTGTAATCTTTGTCACAGATCTGCGATACACTCAGCAGATTATGCTTCAGTTCTTCAACGAAATTCACTTTCTCTAACGTCATTTTACCATTAGTCACCGTCCCAATTCCAGTAATCCTTCCACCACTCTCTCCAGCAAAACTTACTCTTCCTCCCTGAACAGATTTCCATTCGTGTAACAAATTCTTGTTACCCGTCATGTGCCGGGAACAGCCGCTATCCACAACCCATAGATTGTTTGCAGCCCTGTTCAACTGTTCCTGCACGATTAAAGCAGAGGATTAAAATCCGGGGACCCAAGACCTATTGGTCTTGGGTCGATACATCCCGTACTTTGGCTGTCCAAATTTGGTATTAGAATGATTTCTGTAAGTCCTAAAAGGATACCTTCTTATAGATTGACTATGAGGCCATCCAAACCATCGTGAATTAAATGATTTATTTCTAAAGATTTGGTTGTTAACAGGGAAAAACTGAGATCGATTTCTTTGAAAACCTGGATTAGTCGAATGTCTGAACTTTGATGAGTTTTCATTTTTACCATTATAGTACTTACTGTTAGTTCTATTCTCAGTTTTCGAAGACCTCATACCTCTGAATCTCTGCTTCAGAGGGCAATCAGCAATCAGGTGTCCTAATTGATTGCATCTGAAATAACTCCTGTGTTCAACTTTCGTATCAACAGTTGTTTTAGATGTTGAGACTGCACTACTGCCCGTTTGTCTAACATATGGTGGGACATACGGGTTTAGTGGAGAATTCTTTTCATTTGGTTTATGTTCCTCTCCACATTTTGGTAACACTGCCTCTTGTTTTGTCTCACTCGACTCGGATGACTTGTCCGAATTTGATGAGACAAAACTAGGAACAGAAATCTTAACACTCGAAACAGGTTTACTCGTTTCGCCTTTACTAACTTCTGGATCTTTAATCGTAACCTTAACAGGAACTGTCTGGCCAATTTCAACATCAACAGATTTCTGATTACTAGGATCATAAGTATAGTTATGATTATAAGGTGGTGGAACTTCATTATATCCAATTCCTCCCCTTTTAACTTGGGAACGTTGATCACTTATAAGGTGATCAAGTATAGTAGAGGAATTTCTAAATTGCTCAAGCTTTCTGTTTAGTTCCACCACTTTCACCTGGTGATCAGCTATCTGTTTATCCCTTTCAGCTATTAGTTTGGTTTTCTCTTCTAACACTTCATAGCTAAGATCAATTACTTGTATTTTTTCAGCTAGACTGGCTTAAAGACTTCTGATATCTTTTTCACTAGCTTTTATTTTTACCTTGTAACTGTTTTCTCTAGTTTTAGTGTAATGATGATCTTCTTTTAATGTTTTAAATTGAGTATCCAAACTAACAAACTGATCAGTTATTGTTGTCAATTGTTCAGACAGATTTTCACATTTTATACAAGGGAGTTTAGTACTTACCTCGGAGAGCTGATATGTCACTTCTGCCATGTAAGCTTGATTTTCTCCTGTCACTTTCTCACTTCCTGTAGTTTCGATGTTCGCCAAATTGGCCTGTTCGAACACTTCCTCAACTTGCAGATTCCAATTGTATTCCCCGTTCTGTCTGGATATCATAGCCCTATTCTCGTTACTTCCCCCATTCGGTTGTGATGGCCTGTTCTGACTACGTTCTACTCGTTCATTAGTGCATTCTTTAGCAAAGTGTCCATTCTGTTGACAGTTATAACGCTGAAACTTTGACTTGTCAAAACCTGGTCTTTCACCAACAAACTTTCTACCAGTCTTCTTCATAAACCTTTTAACTCTTCTTACTATCATTGCCATCTGCCACTGCAGATCCATCTCCTCCAGATCATCAGCATCGATCTGATCATAGTCTTCGTCTAAAGTTGCAGGATCAACAATCTTACCTTTAATGTAATTTTTGTAAGAAGCAATGAAAGATGCATAGAGAGCAAACTACTGTTCAGCAGATTTAACACTCATGGGCATCTGAGAGTAGTTGTTGTTCGGAACACTTGAGGAAAAACTACCCTTTGTTGCTTGAGGTTTAGAAGCATTTGTTCCACCAGCTACGAAACACACATCACCATCCATGTTGAGAGTTACATGACCTTCATGTGTTGAGTTAGCGCCCGAGTCTCCCTTTGAGTAGTAAGCAGATGATTCTGACTTCGAACTTGAACTTGAATTAACTTTCGCACCATACATTCCCGGATCCTGAACCTGATCAGTTGGTATCTCTTTTCGAACCATGTTAAGTTCAAAAGTTCGTAGTTTGTTGACTGCTGTTTCCAAGTCATAGTCGGCAAACTCTTTATCTTCTCTCATCAAGACAGTGTACATCTCCCATTTCGGTGGGAGAGCATCAAGGAGTTTTTCCACAATCTCCTCTTCTTTGTAAGCAATGGAATAATTGTTGAGTTCGGTCATCAGGTGATAATATCTCGTGATGATATCATCAAATGATTCATTCTTCAAATACTTGAACACCGAGAATTGGGTTTTGAGTAGTTTAATCTTGGATGCACGAATCCCCACATTGCCTTCAAATCGGTTTTCAAGTGCTTCCCATAGCTCTCTAGCAGTTTTATATTTCTTGAAGGTGCGAAGAATCTCTTGTGGAAGAGCCATTGTTATCGCAGCATGAGCTTTGCTTTTAGCCTCATACATCTTCTTTTCTTCCTCTTCCATCTTATTGTATTTCTTAATCTGTTCACGACCCTCGTACAAAGCAGTTGGTGGAATGTATCCATCTTGAATGCACACCCACATCTTAGCGTCTTGATATTTAACATACTGCTCAAACCGATCTTTCCACGCCACAAAATCGGTTCCCTTAAGCATCTTCGGTGCCTTAGTAGCTGAACCCGCTTCCACTTCCATCTTTACCAGTTCCGTAATATTTATAGAAGTCATCTTTCACGAAACGAAAACACAATAGAACCCCGAAAAATAAAAATTTTATTCTTAACAGTACTGTAGGCGAAGTTAAAGTTAACTTCGCTTAAGTCTTATCTTCGCTTGAATTCTAAACTTCGCTCTCCCTTTTTAAATTCGCCTGATTTGGCGAAGTTGTGGATAACTTCGCTTAAGTTAAGCGAACTTGTGAGGTAGGCGAAGTTGTGGATAACTTTGCTTGAGATAAGCGAACTTGTGAGGTAGGCGAAGTTGTGGATAACTTCGCTTAACCTTATATCTTCGCCTAAACCCTACAAACAGTAGCGGTAACTTCGCCTGATTAACACGATGATTTTGCAGGTTTGATTTTGACGTTTTGCGAGGTATGCGAAGGTGTAATGGGTTGTTTATGATGGTGGGAGGTGATTAGGACACAAAAATTCGTTATATTAACGTAAACTCGTCCCGCGAATAGTCGAACGGAACGATTTCTACACCCGCGTGATAATCCCGAACCACACAATCACGAGCAAAAGCTCTGATACCAATTGTAGGTTCCCAGCCGGATCTACACGGAATATCTCGTTCTACGTAGGTGCGGAATCCCTACGTAAGACGATACGAGCGTAGAAGATGATATACGTTAAACACGATCAAACACACGTTACAATAAACAAAGACACGTTGTATTGCAACTGGAACACGTGATTCACTGATCACCGATTACACAAACTGAATAACTTGTAAACTATCGATTACTAAACCTAGCCGCAGCTATATGTTTATATCAGACGACAACTTCGCCTAACATGTTTAGGCGAAGTTGTCCCTAACTTCGCTTGTTCCACAAGTTCGCCTATATAAGCGAACTTGTGAGCTAACTTCGCTTAATACAAAATACAAAACATACTAACTCGATTACAGACACTATATACTGAACTACTGACATCATGTACCAACAGATCTTTCAAGTTTATATATGATCAAATGTTCTTCGGTTGGGTTCATCTCGCTGTGCAAGTGTGTGTATGCACGACCAACAATGGTCAATGGCTTTACAGGAACAAATTATTCTTTTGTTTGGTCCGTCTTGAACTTGCAAGTGTAATACCACCGAAAACGGCTATGCATTGTTCGTTGGCTGAGGCCGTTATTGTATATACTATATACACTTGTTTTGTTACTTCAGATTTCAATTCCATGGAATTCAACGGAATTGCATATCTATTGGTGATCTTTCAATTTGCCACATCAATGTCACACATCTTAAACTCCACTTTTCATTTTATGCAATGCTCACCACTCACATTCACTCCATCTTTTTCTTTTTTTTTCTTTGGACACAAAAATAGTATAAACTAAGATTAATTAATAAAAAATCGTCCTTTTGTCTCTTGCCTACCCATAGATTTAGCAGCAGTTTAGCAGTTTGAAAGGTTAACCAGTTTAATAATCTTCAGTCAAAGGGGCCTAGTTTTTTGGTAATAGTTGAGGGACTTGTTATGTAATTCTTGTAACAAGTTATATAGATGGTTATTAGGATTAACTGTGCTTAAACGATCTAAACAAATAACGAGAATCATTGATCAGCTGAGTTAATAAGATCAATGTTGTAAAAGTAGGTTTATAAGGCCTAGTACCCCCCAAATACTAGCTACAAGGTATGCCGCCAAGGAGAGTTTCTTTAACTCCGTCTAGTTACTAAGAATCGATCAAATGTGGTCAACCTTAGCCAGAATCACATATAATCGGTGAACTTAGGCCGATTTAACTTAAAAAATAAAACATATTTCATATGTCTATAATATTAAAGAACAAATATTTTTTTTAATTAATGATTAACGATTTTTAGAATAATTTATTATTTAAAAATGTATTTCTCTTATTTATATTAATATTCACATATCTTATTATAAATATTAGTAAATTTATGATATTGGACATATATATAATATCCAAAATTAATTTTCTTTGCATTTGTCATGTCCGAGTACTCCCCTGATACATCCAACTCCCCAGTCAGCCGTCTAGGATTCGCCTAACTTTACCATTTACCCCCTTCTACTAATATAAATAGGTATTGGGTTTATTACACAACTTCCCAAACTCTCAAAAACCGGGGGAGGGAGGGGTTTACATAAACCGCTCTTAAGACCGGAAAAAATGGCATCAAGTGGTCAAGCTAGTGGTTTAACCGTGAAGAGGATTGTCCAAACAAACCAATTCGGACTTTGGGAGAATTTCGACAAGTGCGAAATTGTCACACCCCAACCTAAGGTTGAATATGTCGGGACGCGACATAATTGTATCATATCTCAAAGACACTATAATATAATACAAGTGTTAATATCTAAATTATTCATTTCATATATCAAGTACGCAAAGCACAACATTGTCTCAAAATAAATAAACATTACAATTGAAAATAATTAATTTGATCTAAAAGTCTTTATCCGTCATGAAACCTAAAGTCCAACTATTCTTTAACTCGTTTTCTTCATCCAATATAGCTACCTGCGTCATGCGTAAAAATATATAGTTTGTCAACATAAAGTTGAGCAAGTAATCACGTTTTCTTGAATATATATAATATTGAAAATGATAATTCCTTGTGATAAATATGAACTACTACAACTAGCATAACAATAAATATAAAAATTGTCTTTTCACTCGAATCACATAGAGAACGAGCTACTCCGACGGCGCATAATCATACTAATGAGGATGAGGATGAGATACCAACCAAAAACATAAAATAAACACATAGTCATATTTGCACGTATAACTAATTGAGCAATATCATATAACGCAAATAATGGAATTGTAGTGAAATAAAATGATTAAGTTATGAACGCATAACGCCCCCTAAATATAAAATGATAAAAGGGGGATGTGAATTAATTACCTGAGGATGGGATGATAATAAAAGTACGGATGGACACGTTCAAGCCTTCGAGATACATCAAGAAAAATGCCCTAATTGTTAACAATAGTATTAATAAATGTGGAAAAGAATTGATAACAATTTGAGGTTTGATAAGGTATTATTAGTTTCAACTTCATTATTGTATTTTAATCGGTTTGAAATATTTGGGAGTCGTTTAGGGTTTAGATGCATTATTTATTGTGATTATAATTAAGATTAGTGTTATTATTATTGTTGTTGTTGTTGTTGTTATTAGTGTTAATATCATTATTCGATAAGAGATATATTTTATCCACATTTATATCTTCAAGTAAATGGATTTTATTAATAACTACCCGGTATTAAGTATTATATATAATAATATACTAGGCGGGTGCCCGCGCGATGCGGCGGGTGTCCGAACGCAAACCCTGCGAATCAAATAACAATTAAGAGTGTTCATGGTTTAGCTTAAAGCCTTTAAATCTTTTAAACCGGTCATCAGTTTGATTTCACGGTCGGGTTTTTTTTTTTTTTACTTTCACTCGGTTGGTTGGTTTCAAAATTTTCAAATTGTAGCTAAAGGTTTGGTTCATGGCTTATACTGAAACCGGCCATACAAGTTTTGTTATATATATTGGATATAGTTAAAATATAATTGAACAAAGTGTTTTTTAATATATATTGGATATAGTTAAAATATAATTGAATATTCTCTTTTTTAATTCAAGTAAATATGACTATTACAACTTTAAATTAACCTAATTCCAGTATGATTTTTATAATCTTTTTGTTGTTATAATTTTGTATCTTAGGTGTTCCATTAATCTTTATCATTTATGTTGCTAAAATTATCATTTTTCCTATTTTGTTATATATAAGAGAGTTGGTAAATATTCGGTTTCAAATTTCAATAATTCAATTTTGGTTTGGAGAACGAAAAATCGATACTAATGGTTGGGCTCACAAGTTTAACTTACAAACCATCAAAAACTGGCATCGAGCACCCCTCCATAACTTATTATTTTTTAAAAAAATTGAAAAAAATTATAACAATATCATACTCAAATTAAAAAGAATAAAATGCTCGATTTTATGGTGCACTTTTTTTACAAAAATATTAGCGTACAAAAAAATTATGGTCGTTAAAAATCATGGTGAGTAGTTAGTTTAAGATTAAAATTAAAAACCTAATATGGTTAAAGATGAGGAGACAAACTTTTAAGTTAGATGAATTGTGTATAAAAGACAAGTTTACCCTCTCTTATACATGTACTTTATGCATTAGCAGTTGTAAAACACTTAAAATCAAGTATCTTAATTTGCCCTTGTCTCACATATTATATATAGCATAGATAGTTAAGATATAATTGAAAAAAGTCTTTTTAATACAAGTAAACATGACTATTATAAATTTAAATTAATCTAAATCCAGTATGATTTTTTATAATCATCGTTCTTGTTATAATTTTGCATCCTAGGTGTTCTATTAATCTTTACCATTTATGTTGCTAAAGTTATCATTGTTCCTATTTTGTTATATATAAGAGAATTGGTAGCGATTCGGTTTTAATTTTCAATGATTCCATTTGGATATGGAAGACGAAAAATCGATACTAATGGTTGGGCTCACAAATTAACTTAAAACCCATCAAAAATTGGCATCGAGCACCCCTATGTTACTTATTAATTTTTTAAAAGTTGAATAAATTATAACAATATCATACTCAAATTAAAGAGAATAAAATGTTCAATTTTATGGTACTCTTTTTTTACAAAAATGTTAGCGTACGAAAAAATTATGGTCGTTTAAAAATCGTGGTGGGAATACGTTTAAGACTAAAATTAAAATCATAATATGGTTAAAGTTGAGAGGGCAAACTTGTGAGTTAGATGAATTATGGCAAACTTGTGAGTTAGATGAATTATGTTTAAAAGACAGATTTACCCATTTTTACACATGTACTTTATGCATTAGCATTTGTAATACTCTTAAAAATCAAGTTTCTTAATTTACCATTGTCTCATGTATTATATATAGTATAGATAGTTAATATATTATTGAACAAAGTCTTATTTAATACAAGTAAACATGACTATTACAACTTCAAATTAATCTAAGTCCAGTATGATTTTTCATAATATTCGTTCTTGTTATAATTTTGCATCCTAGTGTTCCATTAATATTTAAAATTTATGTTGCAAAAATTATCATTTTTCCTATTTTGTTATATATTAGAGAGTTGGTAACGATTTGCTTTCAATTTTCAATGATTCAATTTTGGTTTGGAGGACGAAAAATCTATACTGGTGGTTGGGCTCACAAGTTTAACATACAAACCATCAAAAAATGGCATCGAGCACCTCTACGTAACTTATTAATTTTTTAAAAATTGAAAAAATTATAACAATATCATACTCAAATTAAAGAGAATAAAATGCTCGATTTTATGGTGCTCTTTTTTTACAAAAGTGTTAGCGTACGAAAAAATTATGGTCGTTTAAAAATCGTGGTGGGAATATGTTTAAGATTAAAACTAAAAACATAATATGGTTAAAGTTGAGGGGACAAACTTGTGAGTTAGATTATTGTGTTTAAAAGACAAGTTTACCCCTTCTTACACATTTACTTTCTTCATTAGCATTTGTAAAACTCTTAATTACCCTTGCCTCATATATTATATATAGTATAGATAGTTAAGATATAATTGAACAAAGTCTTATTTAATACAAGTAAACATGACTATTACAACTTTAAATTAATCTAAGTTCAGTATTTTTTTTATAATTATTATTTTTTATTATAATTTCGCATCCTAGGTGATCCATTTATATTTACAATTTATGTTGCTAAAATTATCATTTTTCCTATTTTGTTATATATAAGAGAGTTGATAACGATTCGCTTTCAATTTTCAATGATTCAATTTTGGTTTGGAGGACGAAAAATCGATACTAGTGGTTGGACTCACTAGTTTAACATACAACCATCAAAAACCGGCATCGAGCACCCCTACGTAACTTATTAATTTTTTAAAAATTGAAAAAATTATAACAATATCACACTCAAATTAAAGAGAATAAAATGTTTGATTTTATGATACACTTTTTTTACAAAAATATTAGCGTACGAAAAAATTATGGTCGTTTAAATATCGTGGTAGGAAGTTAGTTTAATATTAAAATTAAAAAAATAATATGGTTAAGGTTGAGGGGGCAAACTTGTATGTTAGATAAATTGTGTTTAAAGACAAGTTTACCCCTTCTTACATATGTACTTGATGCATTAGCATTTGTAAAACTCTTAAAATCAAGTGTCTTAATATGTCCTTGTCTCATGTGTTATATATAGTATAGATAGTTAAGATATAGTTGAGCAAAGTCTTTTTTATTATTAGTAAACATGATTATTACAAGTTTAAATTAATCTAAGTCCAGTATGATTTTTTATAATATTCGTTCTTGTTATAATGTAACGCCCGTAAATTTCGTTAATCGGCTCGATCGTTTATAAATATTGGTCAAAAAGCCGGGGTTTCATCTTTCTAATTTAGAGCCTTGTAATACATTTTAAAAGTCCGTTTGTCCATCCTTTTTTCCCAAAACATCCCCTCTTACGACTTAAAGTATTATACTAGTATGTAGCACCCGACATTTTCGTTTATCGGCATGTATGTTGTAGAGTTTGTATATTTATCGGGTTTGAACCGGCTTACTTCGGGGACCTCCTTGTCATACCCATAAGTTGAATTACTTAAGTTTCATTCAAGTGTCACAACTTTCAACTTGGAAGAGCCAGAACGTAACATTTTATATTATAACCAAAAACCAAAACCCTAGCCCTCTTAGAACCTGCGATCGGCAGCAGCAACTCACCCAAACCATCCGATTTTACTCTTTGCAGCTGTGATTAGGCTGTAAAAATCCAATTCAAGGTTAATCCCATGTTCTCTCTAGCCTTTTACACCTTAAGCCATCCTTATACATCGCGTATTGGTCGTTAAGGTTAAGTTTTGATGATAACAGTTTGCTGACAGATTCGTATACGTGTATTGTAGGGTCTGTAACTCGATGAAAATATACTGTTTTTGATCGATTCTTGATTCCATGATGTTCTACTTTGAGTCTAGTTTCCAGAAAGGTATAATACGTAATTTTTGGACGAGATTTGAATACTTTTTATGATTTTATAAAATCGAGTGTCAAACCTGATGCGGGACGACGGATTATGGTCCGTCTTCCCGACATCATAACTTTTTTTTGACAAGTCTAAATTGGTTGGTTCTACTTATGGAAGTTCATATTTTGAGTTAGGAACCAAACCCAATTGGAATCATTTAATTTTGCTGGGTAACGAATTTTATAAAAATAAAACCATTTTGTTGCGCAACTGAAATAGCTGGACATACCTTTCTGTGTTGGAAGAATTTTTATGATTTTTGTGTCTACTAGAAAAATATAATAAAAATATTTTTATAAACTTAAGATATTTATGAAACACTGGTAAAAATTTAATAATTTAATTCCATGGTTTTCCTAGGTAATAAAATACATCTTTGCATGCTAAAATCTGCATGTTATATTCGTATTGATTGATAAGTTCGTTTCAGGCTTAACCGGTGGCTGCCCTTTCTCACATCTTTCGGGGCTGTTATAATTGAAGTTCGTGCTCTTTCAACTTCCTAGGTATGTCACTTACAACATACTAAAATTTCTTGGCCAATGGAGGTGTTTAGGTCGGTCAATCGATTTTAGTTCGAAAACTAGGGTTTATCGGGTGTAGAATTGTAAATTGTTGAGTTTGATGCGTTAATCGGTTGGATGACCAACCGAATCAGTTTGCATGGCCCTAGGGGAGTCTAAGGGCTGTGGGAAAATTATATTTTTGATACTCGGGGCTGTTTTGGTTGGTGATTGGTCAATCGAGTCGGCGGTGCGCGAATTTTCGTTTAAATGTTAAATTGAAAGTTGTAAAAAGGAACCGTCAACCCTATCAACTCGGGTGACATAATTTTGATGTAACAAAAGGTTAATATGGGAATTTAGTCCATTTGGGGCTGATTCGTTTGACAATTGGTTTTAAGATTTATTACGCGCGTATTCGACTCGATTTGATTACCGGCGGGTGAGTTGTGCATCATGGTTAGCCCCGGCTATAATCGTAGGATGGATTTGGTTAGTTGAAGGGTTTTAGGGCTGAGGTAAAGTAATTGGGTTTGGGTTGGGCCTCGGCCCAAGTTGTTGGGCCTGGGGCCAAATGTTGGGCCTTGGGCCAAGTTGATGGGCCTTGGGCCAAGTTGTTGGGCCTTGGGCCAAAGTATTGGGCCTTGGGCCAAGTGGTTGGGCCTTGGGCAAAGTGGTTGGGCATTGGGCCAAAGTGTTGGGATTAGAGACATGAATATGAACATCAACATGAGCTAGAGAGCCATACTCTAAATTATCTCAAGGCAACATATATGCTCTATCACAACATAACCGAAGCCGGAGAGATGCCGAGACACGCCTAGATCCTTCGAGTCATACCCGGGATGTATAGTTTGTAATCTCATGTACTAGAATGATTGATTGTAATTATCTTGATGTTAATCTGTGAGTATTTATGTCTAGTATTATTGTGCACAACGTCGGCTTAGGTTTATTTCGATCAGAACGATTAGTATGCCAGTCGCTATGTTAATTACTTATAGGATTGTTTTGACCTGTTAATTGTGAGAAAGCATACGTTTGCCCTTAGTTGAGTCACACTGGCAGGGACCGTTTGATAACCAGTGCCGTGTGTTAGCGAGCGTGGATGCATAAGATTTAACGGGTTAGTCAGTCTGTAATTGACACAGGATAGTTTATCTGTTATGTGCATGAGTTTGCTGTTAGTTTTCTTACTTGGATTCCCAGGAGTGATTTGTCTTTGTTAACTGATTGAATCTTTGATTATTTGTTCGTTTACTATAAAACCAAACTGTTTGCTAGTGTGATCAGCACTTTAATTGAACTACTTCATAATGTTAGGAATCGTTTACACTGCACACTGACCACATACACCTCGTGGTTCGACACCTACTTACCCTAGCTTGCTTAGGTGATTAGGAACACTGATTTACTTGTTTTTGACAAGATAACTATAGTCTAGCATCAAAATGGCGCCGTTAGTTCCTCACTTTCACGGGCTGGGATCTGAAGACCCGTATTCACACTTGTTAGATTTTGTAGCTATTTGCGGGTCTATTGGTGATGGTACATACGATCAGGATGAGGTTCGATTGCGGTTGTTCCAGTTTTCACTAAAAGACAAAGCTAAACACTTGTTCAACTCACTACCGATGCGCAGTATTGATAACTGGGGTGAGATGCAGCATGTTTTCCTTAACGAGTATTATTCACAGTCAAAAACCATCGAGGCCCGAATTGAGATTCGACATTTTTCATAGTTACCGGGTGAGTTGTTTCATGAGGCCTTCACTCGTTATAAGGAAATGATTAGGAAGTGCCCGCACCATCAGATCGACTTGTGGGAATTGGTTAAGTGTTTCGTTGACGGGTTGACATATGAAGATAGAAACATTTGAAAGCCTCTTGTAATAGTTAGTTGTTAAATCAACCTGAGGAAGATGACTGGGAATTTTTGGAGTTTATGTGTGAGGATTCCAAGTCAGAGGAAGCTGCAGATCGAAGACGAAAACACGGGGTTACCCGGTCGGTTAAATCGGCCTCGAGCCAGTAAGACATAATTACTGAGTTAGAACGAGAACTTGTGGGTTATCGAAAAGAGAAAAAGAAAGAGGCTGGTAAGGTCGGGTGAAATTCCCAGTTTGTTCAGATTGTGGCGAGTTGGGGCATAAGGTCGAAGATTGCCTCGGGTTTGATGATGATGACGAGTACTCCGGCGAGGAGGAAGTCAGCTATGCGTACGGGGATTCTAAAGGCCAGGGGTTCAATTCGAATACTTATCACCCGGGCATAAGGAATCACCCGAATTTCAAATACGGGAACGCGTCGAATCAGTCGAACCCGAACTTTCAGGGGTTTAGTTAGAACCGACAGCAGAACAGCTACCGTCAGGGTGGCTCAAACAGTCAGAGTAATAGTCGGGGATATAACAGAGATGGTTATTGGGGTAACAGTTTGTCAGGTAATAAGAATCAGGACCAATAGAGGGGTATTTCGGGAAATTCGGACGAGTCGGTACATTCAAAGTTAGATGCGTTGTTGAAAGTCGTGACTGATAATTAGAAGGAAACGCAGAGATAGTTCGAGTTGAGAGATAAGTGTTCATAAGCAATGTCGAAACAGATTGGCCAGCTCACAGCAGATGTAGCGAGATTTCAGAAAAGCGCGGGCAGTTACCGAGCGATACCACAGTAAACCCGCAGCATGCCAGTTCAAGCTCTAAGAGAGGTAATAGTGTGTACATCAACGCGGTAAGTCTTGTTTCTCATTTTGAAATTACCTGTGTTGAAATTGATTCACCACCATAGTTTGTTGAGGCGGTGGTGAATGATGTTAGTGATGAGAATGAATGTGTTGGTCAAAATGAAATGGTTTTCCAAAATGAATTGAAATTAAACACAGATTAACCAACTTTTAGTGAAAATTGCTCTTGTGAAAAATGTTTAAATGCCAAATTGACCAACACAGGAGATGAGGATGTGGAGGATAATACCACCTCAAGTAAACTCCAAGACCCGGGAGTGCCATTTTTATCAATTCAAATTGGGAAGTTTAAAACTAATCGGGCACTTCTAGATCTTGGAGCGTGTGTTAGTGTCATGCCCGGCAGTTTATATGATCATTACGAGTTTGGCCCGTTAGAAAGTGTAAACACCACCGTGGTGTTGGCAAATCAAACTCATACACACCCCCGAGGAATGGTTACTAATGTAATGGTTCAAGTGGATGAATTTATATACCCAGTTGACTTCCTTGTACTTGATTATGCTAAAGGGAATATTAAACAATCTGAAGTCATACTGGGTAGGCCATTCCTTGCAACAGCACATGCGGTAATTGATTGTGCTGAGGGATTTTTGGGCATTAAGTGTGGAAACCGTGTTAAGTGGTCATTATTGTTTGAAAATGCTACTAACCCTCTTGTTGACAAGTGTGTACCATCATGCACAAATCATACAAGAGAGGGATGTTTTGTAACTGACCGGAACGAGCTGAAAGGTAGCATGAAGAAGAAACGTTAGAAGGAGAGAGTGAGTAAGATGAAATATGAAGAGAAATCAGTAACTAGGAAAGGAACGGTTGCCAAGGAATCTGTGAGCCTCATTGTGACTTCATCGAGTTATGAAAATACTTGAAGTATCCGATGCATTGTCGAGCTGTAGATACGCAATTCAGCGCTAACCAGGAGGCAACCCAGGGCTTATAAGTGTGTTCTAGTTTATTTTCTTTTTATTGAGTCGTAGTTTGATTTTTTTTTCTTAAGTTTTGTGTAGCAAATCGCAAGTGTGGGGAGGTTTTGGTGAGGTGCAAGTCATGGTGGTTCGGTAAGCATTTGGTTAATTTCACATCTTTCCAGGTACGTACTGTAATTTTTGACTTCGGAAACGTGTTCAGGTTGATGTCAGGATGCCGAAAAGTGACCGGGTCGGAAAATGTCCGACCCCGAAATCCGCAAAAACATTCTGTCCACTGGGGACCATCGCGCTACGTGATGGTCCTTGATAGCCCACCATCGCAATAAGCGATGGTGGCCGAGACTTCCCAGACATCTAACGTCATCGCGTAGCGCGATGACGCCAAACCACCCCATCGCGCTACGTGATGGGGCCCAAACCCTAATATGAGTTAATTTGGTCGTGTAGAGCGACGTGTGCTTACCTAACCCATCGCGCTACGCGACGGGTCCTCGGACCTCTGAAAAAAATTTTAAATAAATAAGTAATAATAATATAATAATATTTATATATAACAACCCTCCCACCTTGCCTGCTGTATTAGATTTTTACATCTGTATATATTTGTAAATATGTTTGTGTTGCTTTTGAAACTTTGTGGGTGTGTTGACTATAAACCCTCACTAGACCTCACTCGTCCACTTGGGCTACCGGGGGGGGGGTTAAAGGGCTTGTTGCATACGCTAAATGCAGCAGTGATTCCTACGAAAGAGGGTTAGGTCTTTTCTTATTTCTAATTAATTAACAAAACTTTTTACGGAACTGACTAACTCGGCTCAATAATGATTTTTATAATATAATAATATTAACTTTTGAAAGACCTAAGTATTTATACTTGTGCAGATGTGGTTAGTTAGTATTGGTTAGTTGTGGAGACATGTGTCATGAGTATGTTGAGAGTGTGGGCCGAGTTTAGCAATGCATTGTCATTATTATCAGGTGATTTCGGTTTCATAAACTGTTTTGTTATTTTTATATTTTCTTTTTAGTTTTTAGAAATGTAATTGTATTTTTTGCTTAAGCCCATCAAATTTGTCCCCGAGTTTTTAAGTTGTTTAACTTTCAGTTCAACCCCATCCCTAAATGTTTATTAATTGTTTTATTATTTTAACATTGAGGACAATGTCAACCTCAAGTGTGGGGATGGGGGAACATTGAAAATTTTTAGCCCATAGTACCTCGAACAGTATTGAGAATCTTAAGTTATTAACTGTCACTTATTGCTATTAATGCCATGTTAGAGGTTTTTGGTCATGGTTGTTCAGCTTCTCGTTAGATTTCCCGACAAATGTTTTTAAAATGAGAAGTTGAAAATGGAATCGTTTAGGCGGGGATAACAAGTCAAGGGGACGGGTATACATGTTTCATATCGGCAGCCTTTATTTCCAGACTTATTGTGAGATTAGCCCCTATACTTAATACACATATTATATAGTAAATATAAAACATGTGTTGTCATTTATTGAGGGAACTGGTATGTTTTACAGAATTAGAACTTGCTTGTCACATGCTTTTTGAGATCTTAATACCATCACCTATATGGAGATTAGGACTTTAGAAAACCTGTTCCATACATATTTCCTCACTAAATAAATCCCTTACCCGACATTATCCTTTAGGAGCCCATTTGGACCTTATTCCTTTTCGTTTGCTAAACTGAACATTACACACCATTTCAGCCTTGGCCTTTATTATATTTTTACCCATGTAATGAAATTCAGTTCATTATCGAGTTGTATATAATCAGTTGTAGAGCATAGTACACAATGTACATATGTCTCAGTCAGAGTTGTAAATATTTGATTTAATATCGGTTACTAGTAAAAAAAATATCAAAAAAAAGAGAGACAAAAAAAATCAAAAAAAAGGAAAAAAAAGAGTTATTAGTTTGGTAGCAGTTCATATGTATTTGAGTTTGTTTGTTTGGTTTGTTAAACTGGGTTTCATCCACCTGAGTCACTAAATATGCCTAATCCGCACCCAAACCTAAGCCTCAGCAAAATCCTTAGTCCGAGTCTTTATGCAACCGGTGGATAATGGGTGGAGATAAGACTGACTTGCAAGCAGATTAAGTTGTAACTCATATTAGGTATGTTGAGGGCAAAGACATATACTAGCATATCTTTAGTAGTCTAGATATTGAACCGAGTGGAGTGTTGAATGTGTGAGGGGTATGAACATGTATGCCTTAACCGGAAACAAAGTACACTTGTCTGGGTGATTCTAGAGTTTTATTGTAGCATTAACTTAATTTTTGGGTTGTCAATCTAGAAAGTGTCAGTCTGGAAACTGAGTATGACCTTAAACCTTGCTAGTATTAATGGTGATAATTGATATACATATGATGGAGGTTGATGTTTGCTTTAGAGTTTTGCTTGAGGGCAAGCAAAAGATAAGTGTGGGGATGTGATGTTCGGGTATTTTGTATATATATTAGTGTTTTAATTATGTAGTTTTGTTTAGTATATTGTTAAAACTTTAGTACTTCATACATGCTTTTGTATTTCAGGTCATTGATCGTTAAACATGCTAAATTGGAGACTTGTATGAGCATGGAATGATATCTCAGGAATACCGGAGCATAAGTTGAAGTCTTGGGAAGTGTTAGAAGGATTCGGGAAGAGTTTAGATGAGAAACCTAAAGCCAATGCTAAAACTGAACAAGATAGGTTGACGAAAAGCGACCAAGAAGTAAAACGAGCATATCCTGGTCTAGAAAATGAGTTACGGAACCCATAATATATGAATTTTGGGTTTCTCGATGAGAGGAATCCAAAAATGAGGTCATCTTCCATCGCGTAGCGCGATGGTATAGGTATATGGCCATCGCGCTACGCGATGGTCCCTATAGTCGGGAAAGTTAGGGTTTGATGTTTTATTTCATTTTGACGACCCTAGATGATATAATTCATTTTCCAGGCGATTTGGAGAGCATCAAGAAGGAGAACCATCACTTCCAATCATCTCAAGGCAACATATATGTTCTATCACATCATAACCGAAGCTGGAGAGATGCCGAGATGCGGCTTGATCCTTCGAGTCATACCCGGGATGTATAGTTTGTAATCTTTTGTTTATTTTCTCATGTACTAGAACGATTGATTGTAATTATCTTGATGTTGATCTATGAGTATTGATGTATAGTATTATTGTGCACAACGTCGGCTTAGGTTTGTTTCGATCAGAACGATTAGTGTGCCAGTTGCTATGCTAATTGCTTATAGGATTGTTTTGACCTGTGAATTGTGAGAAAGCATACGTTTGCCCTTAGTTGAGTCATACTGGCAGGGACCATTTGATAACAAGTGCCGTGTGTTAGCGAGCGTGGATGCCTAAGATTTAACGGTTAGTCAGTCTGTAATTGACACAGGATAATTTGTCTGTTATGTGCATGAGTTTGCTGTTAGTTTGCTTACTTGGATTCCCGCGTGTGATTTGTCTTTGTTAACTGATTGAATCTTTGATTATTTGTTTGTTTACTATAAAACCAAACTGTTTGCTAGTGTGATCAACACTTTAATTGAACTACTTCATAATGTTAGGAATCGTTTACACTGCACACTGACCAAATACTCCTCGTGGTTTGACACCCTACTTACCCTAGCTTTATTAGGTGATTAGGAACACTGATTTACTTGTTTTTGACTAGATAGTGACAGTCTAGAATCAATCGTCTGGTGGTTAGAAATTTTGGGCTTGATATATTTGGAGTTGGTTGGTTGGGCTTGGGTAGGTTTGAATTTGATAAAAGAGTTTTTGGCATGTGTTGCGAAGATGGTTTGGGCTACCGCAATGATAGCATGCTCGTATAGTGTGTGCATAATGTGGGACATATGATTGGTGATATGGTTGAATAAGGGATTAGGGAATGGGGGAGTTGAGTTGCGCTCGCATAGGCTCTCGGTACTATTGGGTGAGGTAGCCGAATCGGTGGCAACTGTTGCCCATTCGACAAGTGGATTGGGCCGGATGGTGACGTTGGCAGGTGTTGCAATATGGGTGTGGGCCAGTGTATGGTTTCATGGTTGGAGGGGCTTGTTGGGCTTGTGATTGGGTTAAGACATAGTTTTGTGAGTTGGGTTTTCGTTTGTTATTGCGGTAATGAGATGAGTTGTGGTTGTGGTTGTGTTTAGAGGATTCGGATATTGAGGGATCGGGCTTGGATTCTTTAGCGTGCTCGGATGCGGGCTTGTCGTTGGGCTTTTTGGAACTCTTCTTCGTTAAGGTCCCGGATTTAACGTGGTTTTCAGTGAGGGTACCGGCTAGGGTAATGGCATCATGAAGTTCCTTCGGGTCACGACTTAGGACGGAATCTTGGATTTGCATCGGCAAACCAGTGATGTACTTGTCAATTGCACGCTCCAAGGGAGTGACCATTTGCGGGATGAGGACGATTAATTCGTGAAACCGATCGTTGTAGGTGGTATTATCACCTGCCTCTTGCTTCAAATTCTAGAATTCTTCTTCCAACTTTCGGAGTTCATATTTCGGGTAGAACTTGTCTAACATGAGCTTCTTAAGGTCATCCCATGGCAACCTCAGCCCCAAGGTCTTTCTTTTTGCTATTCCACCAAGTAAGGGCACTCAATTTGAAAACGCTTGACGCATACTTGGTCGTTTTGTCATCCGGACATGCAAAGTGGAGGAACACGCTTTCCATGTGCTCGAACCATTGAAAAAGGGTTGTAGCACCCTCAGTCCCAAAGTAATCGGTCGGGTTAGCGTTGGTGAATTGCTTGATAGAGAAAACATTAGGTTTCACAGAAGCATTATCGGCATTCATGGTTTGGAGTTGAGAGATGACTATTGGGAGGGCTTCCACAATTCCCTTCGTAATGCGAGACAACATGGACGGCCAGAGTTGCCGACGCGGCGTTTACGGTAATGAGGCTGGAAGACATACTGCAAGGATAAAATGTGTAAAATTTATTTAGGTGGATATTGCAAATGTATAAGTTTGTGTAATGTGATGCTTGTGAATTCTATTTAACAATTTGAGAATGAGTTTGTGGTTGAGATTGAGAATGATGTTATTTATGAGGCTAGATTTTATAAGTGTTAACGTTATGAGGAATAAATAAATAAATATAACATAACTTAAAATTGAAATATATGGTTTCGTTTGTTGGTTAGGATTTCATGAACCACCATGGTTCATTCCAACGAAATGAAAATATCAAAAACCAAAGAAAATTGATTCAAATTGTGTTCTAAGGGGTGTTGAGATAGATGGTTGAAGTACTTCGGGAACCATCCCGTATTTGTGTACTTCATCTACCCATTCAACTAAAACACAATCCGGGAAATCGAGTTTAGCCACGTATCATCGTGAATTCAGTTATAAATTAAGGATGTGATCGTCACATGACCACGATTGATACAATGAGGGTAGTAGATTTGTGAACGTTTGGTGTGATACGCTTTGGCCTAACAAGTTTCACACTCACACCTCACCCTCCAGGAAGGCAACCAGGTCTCATGGCTGATTGAGATTTATGCGCATTGCATTTCATTGGGCTCGCAAGCCATGGTGTCAAGGGATCGGTGTACAGGTGTGTCTCCCTTACAGTTACTACGTATCCATTACACGAATCATCCTCAAGGAGAGGGGAAGTAAAAGGTGGGATTTCTTAATGAAATTCCTGATTTAAAAATCATCCGAAAGTTTTTGAAAAAATGATTTTGAGGCATAGCCTCGGAATAAGTGTGTGCTTTCGTGTACAATTGTATATGATAAACAATTTGAATAAATTAACATATGTACAAAAATTTAAACAAGTATGGTGTACGTATAGGAACACGTATAGGGATCCTAAGCATGCTACTAGGCTGTTACGTCTAATCACCTATTTTATAGCCTTCGTCTCTGATACCAATCTGTCACACGCCAAACCTAAGGTGGAATATGTCGGGGCGCGACATAATTGTATCATAGCTCAAAAGACACTAAAGTATAATACACATGTCAATATCTAAATTATTCATTTCATATATCAAGTACGCAAAGAACAACATTGTCTCAAAATAAATAAACATTACAAATGAAAAATAATTAATTTTATCTAAAAGTCTTTATCCCCATGAAACCTAAAGTCCAACTATTCTTTAACTCGTTTTCTTCATCCAACATAGCTACCTGCGTCATGCGTGAAAATATATAGTTTGTCAACATAAAGTTGAGCAAGTAATCACAGTTTTTTGAATATATATAATATTGAAAATGACAATTTCTTGTGATAAATATGAACTACTACAACTAGCCTAACAATAAATATAAAAATTGTCTTTTCACTCGAATCACATAGATAACAAGCTACTCTAATGGCGTATGATCATACTAATGAGGATGAGATACAAACCACCAAAACATAAAATAAACACATACTCACATTTGCACGTATAACTAATTGAGCAATATCAAATAATCCAAATAATGAAATTGTAGTGAAATAAAATGATTGAGTTGTGAACGCATAACGCCCCCAAAATATTAAAACGGTAAAAAGGGGGATATGAATTACTTACCTTATAGGTGGATTAATGAGGATGGGACAATAATAAAAGTGCGGATGGACACGTTCAAGCCTTCGAGATACGTCAAGAAAAATGCCCTAATTGTTAACGATTAATAAATTAGGAAAAGAATTAATAACGATTTGAGGTTTGATAAGGTATTATTAGTTTCAACGTCATTATTGTATTTTAATCGGTTTGAAATATGTGGGATTCGTTTAGGGTTTAGATGCATTATTTATTGTTATTATAATTAAGATTAGTATTATTATTATTATTATTAGTATTAGTGTTAATATCATTATTTGGTAAGCGATATATTTTATCCATATTTATATCTTCAAGTAAATGTATTTTATTAATAACTACCTGATATTGAGTATTATATATAATAATATATGTATGTATTATCGGGAAAATTAGACGAAAATATTTTGAACCTCTAACTTAGCTGGGTAATTAAGTGAGAGTGAAAATATTAATATCACATTTGTTATTTACCTATTTACATATATACATATTTAAAAGACTTATAGAGAAAATATAGGTCCCACGATAAGAAAACAATAGGCCGGGGGCTCGGTTTCTCAAAATCATGTTTACTTAATGTTATATATGTGTAATATTATCAAAACTTGGTTAACAAGTATATAAAAAAGTAAAATTCTAAAAATCGGGCCTGGGGGACTCGAACCCGCGCCCCAGGCCGGTTTTCCATCTTAAAGAACATGCACTGGCCATCAGGCCAGTGCCTCATTTTGGGTATAATACGATGCTGAGTTAATTAAATATGCAACTTGCGTTCATCACTAACTCAAATATGAACCCTAGATCCCAAATCCATTTAACTAATTGATTTTGATAAAAATTAGGTTAGGATTTTGGTTAAACAATAAAAAACAAACTGAATGCATGTTATTAATACCTTGTATGATAACGGATTAATGGATAATGGCCACTTAGGGTTACAAGTCGAACACGAATTGGATCTTAACAGCGATGAAGGAATCAATTAGCTTAGGGCTTATAGTCGTGATGTTGAAGGGATTGTGTGTGCACGATTAATTGTGTTCTCGTTGTGTATTTATAGCGTAATGAGGCCATAGGCAGCCGCGAGTTGTTCTAGGTCATATTAGCTGTCCATGGTCAATCATTTCCCAATTTAGGGTGTCGGTGTGTGCGATTTTGATCATTAGAAGATTTGGCAAAATCAAATTTGCGATTACAATCGAAATTACGGCTCAAGAAATGGAGGAGGGGGGGGGGGTTAATGGCGGCTAACGAGAAGAGAGGGAAAGGAAAAAAAGATTTGAATAATTTTTGCAAAAAGGTCCCTAGACTTTGATGAAGGTGTAAAGATGCATTAAAGTTTAGTTTAGGGATTGTTTTGTATATTTTTGATAGTTTGATATATATATATATATATATATATATATATATATATATATATATATATATATATATATATATATATATATATATATATTCGAAACTAATTCGAGCGTCGTGAAGTAAAATAAATGATTGATAAAAATAACAATAGACCGAATAATAAATAAAAATTTTTAAAATGGGTTGGGTTTTATGATCCGAAATTTAACGAATGTTGCAGAAATGTTGAAAGCAATATCTATGACTTAGTGCAAAAGATGTCATAGATTTTACTAGATGGATTCGAACCTGTAACATTCGTTATTATTTTAACACCGAAAATCAGATCCATTTTAAATTTTCGATTTTTTTTATAAATATATATGTATATATCTTATTTTTCGTTTCATGTATTTTATTTGACATTCGTCAAGGTTTATTATTTGTAATTGTATTTGGATTCGTTAAACCGACCCTTTTTATCGTTTCAATGTATTCTTGTTAATTGTTTTTTGTTAATATTATTTCCCAATAATTTACGATTATCGTTTGTTCATTTTCTATTCGTTTTGGTCGTCTAACAAAACTCCGAGGTTTAACATCTTAAAGGTTTTCCAAACTTTACGGGTTTATTGTGAAAATATCCAAGCTATATAATATGTATTGCAAGTTTTATCATCTATCAAAGTTCAAAGGTAGGATTTGCAACTTTATATTTATTCTTGTTTAAATAGAATCTGAAGCTCGAGGGGCCAGAAGTTTAAATGGAATTTAAATTATATTATTTTATCCCAAACCAGCCTCACCCTGTTCCCATATAAAACGTTTTTTCGGCGAGTTTTCTGACCACCAGAAAACACCACAGGCGACTCCCGAATCACCATAAATGCTTATATTCAATCAAATTAAATAGTGTAACGGCTTAGATCCTTAATAATAAACCTGTAATCATCGATAAAAACGTATATTAACAAATGTTTTGCGCGTTTTGATTTCGTTAACATCGTTTAGACCGTCGGCTTTAAATTAAAATCCAATTAAACCCATTAAATGATTTACGTTCTAATTAATCCTATATAAAGGCCACAAATGATCATCTAATGTCGTCCATACCCTTAAATCCATCTAATACACTCTCAATAACTCGTAATAATCCGCCAAAGTTTCGGTTTCCGGCAAGTCTCTGTTCGTCATCTAAAAGAAACATCTGCGTGTAATAATTATATACATTTGATTAGTTTTGAGCCGATAAACGAAACCCCTAATATAATTCTAGCATACATGGGTAATAATTTATATAAATTTGTTTATGGTTTTGTAACAACAAGCAAACTGGTTCCACTAGTTAACTCACTTGCGTATGTCCTAAAGGACCTGGGTTCAAACCCTGGTCAGGTGTTTATTTTTGTATTTTTTTAAAAAGGCCATTTCTTTTATATTTTAACCAAATTAATTTGTTAGAAATAATTGTAAATTAGATAAAATCATAAAATTAATTATAAAAACTAAATTTTATCATTGTTTTTCATATAAAAACCAACATTTAGTTTTCGTTTCTCAAAACTCGTTAATAATATTACACTATTTAATTTTCTTTTTCCGTTCTGTCGATATCTTAAATTACGCTAACATAATTATATTTTGGGAATAAAATTATATCGTTGAAACCGGTGCTTCGTAAATATAATCAAACTCTCATATTAATAATAAACTATTAGTTGAAATAACATTTAAATAGTATTATATTGAAATTCCTTTCGTGAAACCCGATTAATATTATATTATTAATTACGATTCCGTTAAACTTTATAATTCGTTAACATAAACATTTTTTGAGTTAAAACTATCATTAAAATTCATATTTCGCAAATATTATATTCCTCATAATAGCGTTAACTTTTTATTCAAATGTTAGTTAAAATAATATTTAATTAATTTAAAACGTTAAAATTCCGTTAAGACTTAGAATAATATTAAAACAATCTATGCCTTAAAATAATAAAAGTTATAATAAAATAATAAATATTCCCAACAAATAATTAACTTTATTAATCCTGTTAGTTATTCTTTAAATTTCTCGTATGTATTTTGTTTAGTTATAGTTCGTGCGGTTTGTTGTGGGTCAGGCTGCGTTGAAGGCTGAATCGGGCAAAGTTGTTAAACACGAGAAAGCTTGTTTAGATAATCAACATGTCTTTCTACCATTTGCCTTTGATACATTTGGTTTTCTGGCTCCAGAGGCTGTGAAATTTTTGAGTAGGGTTCAGCGTGTCGTACACGGAACCTCTTCAGCTTCTAGGTCCCAAAGTTCGTTTTTAGCAGGATTGGCTTTGCTATTCAAAAAGGGGTTGCGGCGCAGCTTGTTGCCCGTTTACCTGCCACTTTATTGTAATCGTTTTATAGTAAATTATATAAAATAGATTAATATTGTTCCAAATAGAGCATTGAATAAAATTTACAAACCATCGAGCGCTTATGCAACCACAAGACATGAAAGTGTGCAGTTAGATGCACATGCAAACTTCATTTGTTAATATTCTGCAACTTGCAACAAGAAAGATTTTACCTTCAAAGATGATCCTCAAACAAATTGATATCTTTAAATAAGCAAAATGAATATCAATTCTAGGGATGAGCTCTGTACCATACCAGTTACCGATCCCGATTTTCTTAAAAACTTGGTACCGCTGTGCAGTCAATATCAGTGTTATAGTGGTTATTGGACCTCTAGCAGAATATCAGTCAAAATATATAGGGTGGAATGCCAGTACCGAAAATATCCGCAATATTGAGCGATTTTCCTGATATCAATTTCTTTAAGTCTAAATTGTCAATTGTTAGTGTTTTAAAGTCTTAAGTAGTTCCTACTTGCTATAAATGTTAGTGTTGTGTAAGTTGCAAAAGGTTAATTCGTTAATAGTAGGCAGGAGAGTATACTGAATTGTTAGTGTTAAATTGCTGCATGTATAAATTTTGCATGATATTATAATTACCGCAATAATCGCATTAACTGCATAGGGTACCAGCACCATAGGCAAAAATTCGGTAAATATCCTAAATAGAATTTAAGCTAGCATCAATTTGATTATGAAAGCGAAATTGGTGCACAGAGAGAATTGAGGATCTTAAATCCTCCTGAAACCTAAATTGGCATCACCAATTTCAGACGCAATAGCATTAGATTCGAGAAATAATTAATCAATAAACGGTAGATCAAAATGAAGTTTCAGTCAGCATTATCATTAGGTTAAGAATCAGATCACAAGTAAGTTTGAGATAACATGCATTAAATAAAAATAAAAGAAATAAAGAAAGAATAGAATGCGATGGGTTGCCTTGAGTTTGATGGAGAGTGGAGGAAGAATGACGGTGCCTTTCTTCTGGAGAACTTTGCCGATGTTGTTACCGGCGGTCGCTGCCACCGTCAGCAAGATCGCTTCCCACATCTCTCTCTCTCTCTCTCTCTCTCTCTCTCTCTCTCTCTCTCCCCCCTCTTTTCGATTAATATGCTTTTAATTAATCCCGAGATGTTCACTAGTGTAATTGTGACGTTTAGTTTGTGGCAAGTGGCTAGAATAGTTGTTTATATATATTTTAGAGCGAGTTCGTTTTATAGAATTCGTGAGAATTCAAATAAATTGGAATTAAAATCCTATGATATAGCGTGTTTGTTTCATTGGGATTGGAATCTTAATTTTCTTTTCGTGTGTTCGGTTGTCAAGGAATTGGAATTCAATTCCTTTAAATTCCTTTAAATAAAGGGATTCTAAATCCTTCCAAAATGTGGAGGATTTCAAGTGAATTCGTTGAATTCTTTCTTGACGGTTATTTTTTTAAAGAGAACAACGAATAAAATATTTCAGTTTTTTTACTTTTTTTGTTTTCGATTTATATTTTGAGTTATGATTTTTTTATTATTATTTTTGAAAATTTTTTGGAGGGGTTTTTGATCTTAATAGAAACCCCCCTAAAAAATTCAAAAAAAAATCATAACACAAAATATAAATAAAAACAAAAAATCTAAAAAAACTAAAATGTTTCTGCCGTTATTCTCGTTAAAAGAAAAAAAAACCTCGATTCCAATTCATTTGTCAAACGAACACACCAAGAATGGAATTGGATTTCAATTCCTTTAAATTTCAATTCCTATTGAATGTTCAGATTCCAAATCCAATTCCTTCCGATTCCGATTCCAATTCCAATTCCATTCCATTATGTGAAACGAGCGCGCCCTTATATGTTTGATAGGTAGCTCGAGCTTTAATAAAATGAATAAAATGAGCATAAATTCGTATCATGGCTAAGAGGGTATATACATGTGACATTTGAGATAAAATCAGGTACACCTTAGTGTTTACGTATTGAATAAATGATTAACCGGTTATTGCGTAACAAACGAACGGATAATCAAATGGGTCTGGTTATGACCCGGGTATCCCGGTGGGGCATCTATAAGTGATATACGTATATTATAGGCTAAAATATTGATATTATGGCCTTAGTACAATAGCAAACCAGTTAAACGAAATGATTGTCATTTAACTACCCACTTTGTCTTTGAACGCGAAAGTTAGTTCCAAAACAAGCATTGTATCATCCGTTAAGCCGAAAAAGACCTACAAAACACTTATTTGAAATGTTTTAAGCGATCGGTGAAAATAATTTTGATTTTTAGGAACAAATGGTATGTTTTTCTAAATGTACAAAAATTTTGGCTGAAAAACACTCGTTTTTGCGTTGTTTGTCGTACCCGATATATTTTTCTTACCAAAAACCGAACCCAAAATAAATTTGGACTCAGGATTTCATCTTCAGTCACGAAAAATGAGGTAAATGGACCAAAGTGGGGCCCAAGGGAGGCCCACACCTTGCGGTCGCCAAGGTGGAATATCCACCTCCTTATTCTTTCTTCATATTTAAGCCAGACAAATGAGATATTTTTCACATTTATGTCAAGCAAAAACCTGGAATAACTTCTGCTCTTTCACACACACATAAACCCTAAGGTAAATCACCATATTTTGATCATTTTATGCATAAATTAAACATGGTTTTTACATAAATAACGAACTTTGATTACCAAAAATCTATCCTAACCATGCAAAAACCCTAAAAATTGTCCAAAAACATGCTTTGATCTTTCACATGGTTGGAAATCAGTGTCATTAATTTTTTTGGCCATAAATGTAACATCCGTTAGTTTTCAAATCCGAAAAACCCGACCCATTTTAAATTTTCGGTTTGGTTTACAAGATATATATATATATATATATGGGAGATTTCAAATGAGAACTCCTTTGTGTTTTAAGAACTAGAAAAAACTCAGTGTAATGATTTTTTTTCGAATTTTTTTACACATGCGTAATATATGTAGGTTACATACACGTAAAAAAAATTACAGAATTTTTTACGCACCGAGTTGACTTTTTACACATGTGTAACGGACGTAAAAATTAATGTAACCACTTACATCTTTATTCTCTCTCCTACTTTGGTTTTTTTGCCAGATTTAATCATTACAATCCATTTAATTAAATGTGTGGCCTAGAATGGAGTTTTTAAGTTCTTACAACTCAACGTGGTTCTTAAAAAATCTCTCCCTTATATATATATTTTCTCAAGTATCGTTTCATGTATTTTATTTGATTTTCGTTAATGTTTATTCGTATTCGTTAAATCGACCTGGTTTATCGTTCCAAGGTATTTTTGTTCATTGTTTATTATTAATATTATACTCCCGACGATTTACGATCAACGTTCATTCATTTTTTTTTGTTTCCTATCAACAAACGAACCTACGGGATCTAAGGTGTTTATTACAGTTAGACGAGTTGCGTTTTACGGCTATAATACGGAAAATATCTAAGCTACTATAACTTTCAATGCATTTTATAACATTTCATAGTTCGAGGTCTATTATGTAAATATACTTTATATTCCATCTTATTACAACTTAAAACTTGGAGGGCCACTTTTGTAAAATTGATTTAAATTATATTATTATAATTTCCCAACCCTCCAGCCCCTCCCACCCGCGCTTTTCCGGCGTCCCCCTCCGGCCAACTTCCCGCGACACAGGGGATTCCGGCAGGCTCTTAAAACTCGTCAACTCGTAATTAAAAATGAATTAACTATTCATAAGTTTTTTAGACTAAACTGGCGACTCATAATAATCGTTCAAAAAACATATTAACATACCACTAATGGGTTTTAATTCCGTAAACCCGCCGGACCTCATAAAAATTCCATTAACGAGCACTAAACGATATTCGTTCCAATTGATAGTATAAATAGGTATCTAACCTCAATCCAAACTCGTTCCAACATTCAAAACAAACTTATATACTCTTAGAAATCCGAATTGAATCGTAAAAATCCGTTTTCCGGCCAATACTTGTTCTCCGTTAATCCATAACTATTCCAAGTAATACTAATATGCTTATTGGTCGTTTTTCACCATATAAGAAAACCCCTAACACTAAATTAACATCCGTGGAGCAGAAGCAATGAATTGAGAATCTAGGGTTCTAAAGGAATATGGTGAACTTACAGGTTTATATAAATAATATTGTTTTCGTTCTTAAAACAACCCAGTAGTCTGGTCCAGTGATTAGAACTTGTGTGTATGAGACATAAGACTCGGGTTTGAACCTAGGTCAGCACGTCCAATATTTTAATTTTCTTAAATCATATTCTTTTATACTATTAACTTTTTTTAAAATTGTTAAAAGGTATTATAACTCTACCCCGGCACTGGCCGACACGTAGGCCTATTCCGCATTTATCCTTCTTAAACTTGGGAAGTTTACTACTGAAAATTGTACGTGCTAAAAATCCGGTACATTCCGTTTTGTTTCCCATCCTAGTCTTTCTTAATTAAATTCTTTTAAGTTAAACAAAATTATTTATAAAATAGATTTTTTTTATCAATTTTCACCCTAAAGACTAGTTTTTTCTTAACCGTCAAGTTCTCGAAACCCGTTAATATTATAATATTAATTTTTATTTTCGTCAAACGGTATAAAACGCTAAAACTATAAAATCATATCGCTAAAATCCGGGCTTCGTAACATGACGAAATTCTCATATTTAATCATAAACAATTAGTTGAAATACCATTTAAATAATATTATATTATGATTTCTTTTCGTTAAATCTTTAAAACAAATTCATATTCCCACTACTTTATTAAATTTATAATTCGTTGAATTGTTAAAATTAGTTTATATTCGATTACGATTTGTTAGCTTTAACTCGTCAAGCTTTAAATCGTTAAACTATAGTTCGTTAAAGTTTAAATACAATATTATAATATAAAATATCATAAAATGCTAATAAAATATATTAAACTACAATTCACTTTTGGGGGTAGCGTACGCATTTTAACGCTTTTATTACTTTTGGGGGTAGCATGTGTATTTTATACAAATCCAAAGTATTACGATTTCACTTACAAACTATAAGTCACCATATAGACTTGTGTGTTACTTGATTACGTGCTCGAATTTACTTACACGTGGTAGCCTCATTAAGTATGATTATACGCTCCCCTTTGCACTCAGGACCATTTTGTTATGAGTGGAAAAGGGCCTCATTATCCGAGTACGTTGGTTGTTACCAACTGGAAAGGATCTTACTTGCGCGATTGTCCGAGTACGTTGGTTGATACCAAATAGAAAGGACCTTACTTGCTCGTTTATCACTTGTTCATGAATTGTACGGTTTTTATGTATTTATATCAAACTGTGGGAACTCACCAACTATTTAGTTAGTTGACATCATTTTATACATATGCTACAGGTATTGCTAGTAGAAGATGACACATGGAGAAGATACTAGACTTAGGTTACATAATAATGGACAAATTGGTTTAGTTGTATTTATTTTCCTTGCATTCTTGATACAAACTTGTGTACTTGACTTGCAAATTAATTAATGATAATATTGTCACTTAATAGTGTCACATGTGTTTTGAACAATCTGTACGTCACACTTGGGCATTTCCGCTTTAGCAGGGGTGTTACCATAAACACGATTAGGGGGTTTAAATCACGTTTTTACGGTTAAAAAGTTCGGTTTGAAATCCTAACCGAAACCCTATGTTTTAAGGATGGAATTTTGATGATACATGTTGTGGTTTTGTGATATAGGACCTGCAATTACATTAGCTAGAAGGCCAAGAACCTAGACAAATGAGAAAGAGGGTTGAAACGATCGAAAATCGCAAAGGTATTATCGAAACACTCGTTTAGGGGCTGCGTAGGATTAGATTACGACGTCCTTGTTGTTAGATTGTAAAATTTTGTAGAGACATCATGAACCATATGAATGAGTCCATGTCCCAATTTGGTAAGTTTTCTACAATCTAAGAATATTTGTCGAATTTATTACCATTTGGGGACGTTTATTTGGGAAAAATACGTAAACTGCTTGAAATATTATGAAATTTGTGGTTAGGTATTTCATAATATGATAACATATAAAATTTGGGGTCAATTGGAGAACCCTAGCTATGGTTTCTGGATTCATGTTTATTCGAGTTTTTATGATCGTTTTTTGCTCAAAAAGATAATTTGACAAAAGTTTAAGTTCTGGAAATTTTACAAAGAATTTTGGAAATCATTTGGATCACTCATAAAATTTATCAGATTTTTCCAAAGTCGTTTGGTATAAACAAGCGATTTATGGGTTAAAAATAACATATAAAATGAATTTTTATAAATTAATAGTTCAGTAAATAGTTCCAAAAATATTTTTATATTTTAATTGATAAGTTTATAAATTTTCATAAGTAAACGATAAACGGATAATTAGTTGTGTTAATTTGAAAGTTAAACAAATTCAATTATGATAAAAACCGACAGGTTTGTGATTTACAGACATGATATTCTCAAGAGTTGTCAAAAATCATATTTTTAGGTTAATTGAGTGAAATCGAACTTTTTGTGAGAAATCTGAACAACTCGGGTGAATTGTGCGCATTTTTCTCCAAACCATACTAAATAAACGGAAATGAGCCCTGTAGCGAATCCAGACATCTGAACTATGATTTTTCTTTATAAATTTAATCATTTTCTCAACCGACACAATTACCCGAGTTTATGTGATCATACTTGTTTTCTAAACGTGTAAACGATTAACTTGGCCCGGCACGTGAAACGGTGAAACAAAGCCAAGTTCAGTTTTAAACATTAGACATTGAATAATAAAATAGCCCAGTTTAGCATGGAGACTATAATAATAATAAAATATTAATATTATATAATATTGATTATAGGATGTAAGTGATAACAAGCAAAACGAACTACGAACTGACACCATACTGAATACCTACTAAACAGTGAGTTTCATGACCTTTCTTTCTAAACTGTTTTACGAACTTTTGGGGTGAAAAGCATGCTTGTTTATATCTATATACCTGAAACATGTGATGATGTGAATCATCTAAATGCTAACACCTGAAAGTCCCCGCTAACACAATGATTAACTCGAGCGAGTGGCTTGTGAATAGTACTACTAGTTTGACAAACCCAAACGGAGCCGGCACCGTTTGCTGAGACTTTACTCCGTTTGCACATGACCATAATTATACAAACAAGGCATAGCTACTTGGGACGTGTTGTGGGCGGAAGGGGGCCACAGTGGTTGGTTGTGCGTGGGAAATGGAGGCACGCAGCATGAATGAACAGTCAAGGTTTCACTGTAGCTTAGCAAAATTACATCACATATATACATACTTACATGCGTATATACAAACTATGACTTGTGATTACGCATAACTGATTCTTGAAACTCGTGAAACTCACCAACTATTTTGTAGTTGGCTTGTTTTAACATGCTTTTCAGGTGTACCAAATTGAAATAACCTGATGATGTGATACATGTTATAGATTATGATCGATACTGTGTGAATAAACACAAGGGTATTAGTAAGGAGTGGAACAGTTTAACGAATTGATTTTGTTTTGTATCACCTAGCTTGTAAACGAAGATAGAACAATGTAATATAATGTAAATTAGTTTGTAATGTTCTTTATAAACAATGTGGTTGATATCAGAGGTGTCTGTTACATTCTCGATTTACGCTTCTGCATTTGCTAGTCGGGGTGTGACAATACATACAAAATTACATGTATGTCCAGATATAAAACCGAGTGTGTATGAACATTGCGAGCACGTGATGTTTTGCATAAGATGAAGCTCATAAAAGCAAACCATAGTTTTAAATATCACTACATATAATAACACGTTTTGCTCTTATGAATTACCGGGACTTTCTGATATTTCTCGGGATGTTTAGCTTCGGTTTACATTCTGTTCAAAGAATTTGTTTAGAGCTTGCTTGAGGATAAGCAAGGTTCAAGTGCGGGGAATATTTAATGTATAAGAATTTATACATTTTTTCGACACTAAAATATCTCTAAATAAATGTAATATTGGCAATGATATTAGAATAAATAACCACTAATGCTTATAATTTATATCTATAGGTAAATATATCCCTAAGGAATAAAAATAGCTGATATACAAAAAAACGGAGATAAATGTGAAAACAGACTCAACAAACCCCATGGTGAGACGAGGCATGGCCATGTCTAGAGCTTACGACGTAAAGATAAATTTCAGAAATACAAAACATGGCTAGTTAACCTCAACATACCCATAAAGAACAAGAAGAAAACACAAAATAGAAGGTTCTGAAGCTTAACATGGCCGCGCCTTCCCAAAACATGCCCATGTCTTCAGTACAAGGGAAAAGGACAAATTTGGACTATTGTGGACTCACCACAGCCATGCGTTGATTAACACGGCCGTGTTTTCCTATGTTGTACGATCTGACAAGGAACACTTAATGCAACAAGACAAAAAAGTTACCATGGCCATGTTTTGGTCCTAGATTAGCCTATAAATTGAATGATCATCTTTCACATTCAATACACCTTCCAACCTCATTTACTCCACTTCAACCATCTCTTTTCACCGCCATTTATAAGGGAATTATCCCACCCATCCAACCCTTGAAGATTATGGAGTTTAAGCTCTTGGAAGAAGTCATTAGCATCAAAGATTAGTCATCCAAATTGGTTAGATTGTTTCAATTTGATCATGTTTGTATCTATTACTTTGATGGTTAACATTATGTTTTTTATTGGCTAAACGTTCATAGTATCATTTTGGTTTATAATAAATCTTAATTGGAGTTTAATAATATTAGTTAAACATGTGATCGATTTTTAATAAGTAAAGGTTATATTGCAATTATCACGTGATGGAAATGTTAGAATACTCTTAAAAGATACCCCAAGTGCCAAGCTTGACGATAAGCTGAGAAATTGCAAGTCTTGTGAGGCCTTGGTGAACATTAAAATAGATACCAAATTCCGAGCTTGACGATTAGCCGAGGAATTACCACTCTTGCAAGAGCTTGGTAAAATAACATAAATCTTAATATGAGCATGGACCAAATGAATTGTTAGTAGTAATTAAGCATTTGAGAATGGGAACTATTGCTAATGTTTGTGGCAACGGATTGTGGATGTTCATCCACTAAAATCGATTAATCACTTGTTAAGTGAGTGTGCAACATAACCTACTTTAAACAACTTTTGTGTGGTTATTACATGAGTTCTATAATTGTTCAAAAGTTGTGTGGATTAATACTTGGTAAAGCAAGGCTAACCCTTTATAACTCAACTAATCTTAATTGGTATTTTATGTATGATACAAAGGTTATTTTTACTAAATTATCAAGGGCAATTCACTTAGTAATTTATGTAATTGTCTCATCTTTAAAGTGAGTTATCTTATAAATATTTATTGTAAACCACTTTCTTACATAAAATGATGTTTTAGTGGAGATCATGCAGTTATGCATATCTCTTTCTTTAATTATCATGGATTAACATGACTTAGTAGTAAGGTGTTAATCCCACATTTAATCACTATAGCAAGCTCACATCACATGTTTAATAACTAATTGTAAAATAAAGTTAAGAGTAGTTTGAACTAAGATAATACACTTTTATCCTTGAACTTCTATCTAAAATATAAAAACCCAAAAATATTGTCTTTTAATTTATGTCTTTATTTTTCTTTTAAAAATTTACTTGCCAACCCAAAACAAATATGATATTCACTTCTGTTTGAAATAAATATAATAATTTAGTAGTAAAAATCAAACAAGTATGTCCGTGAATTGATACTTGGTTCTTACCTATACTCTACTACATATGCGATAGGTACACTTGCTTATTGGTGTGTGGTTTAGTTAAGATAATATCAGTTTTATAAATTTAAAACTCGACATTGTGTGAAATAAAACCTTTGAAAGACTTAACAACCTTTTCTACACCAATAAGCACACATCAAACACCTTATTCCTAAGTCATGCTACGCTATGATAATTAAAGAAAGTGAGATGCATAACTTCATAATCTCCATAAAAACATCATTCTATGTAAGCAAGTTGGTTTATATTAAGTATTCATAAAATAACTCACTTTAAAGATGAGACAACCCCTTAATTTACTAAGTGAATTGTCCTTGATATCTTAGCAAAATTGACCTTTGTATTAAACTTAAAATATCAATTAAAATTAGTTAAGTTGTAAAAATCAACCTTAAGTTAACAAGTATTGACCCAAATAACTCTTGGAACATCATAGAACTTTGTAATAACAATCCAAAAGTTGTTTAAAACAGATTATGTTGCACAGTCACTTGACAAGTAATCAACCAATTTTAGTGATTAATGTCAACAATCTGTTTACACGTCATTACAAACATCCCCCTTTTTAAAGTTGATTAATTACTATTAAGACTCCATTTGGTCCATGCTAATATTATGATTTATGTGGGCTAGCCCAATAATGCTTGTCAGGACCGTCTATCGGGTGCAACCTTAGCAAAGGTTTGACAAGAACACACCGACTTAATTACTCAAAGACCGATTGAGTATCCCGGCGGAATCAGGATATTCAATGATTGAGAATGAAAGCTTGTGGAGAATTATCAAACACAAACAATAAATGATAATCGGTAAAGACTATTTCAACGACAAAGATTCACTATATTAAATGATACGTCAATGATACAGTGAATGGAATGTCAGGGTTTTGTGTGACAGCGGCTTTTAATATTCGTCTGCAAAGATTGTCAGTATGCGTGCCAAAAACCCGTGCCTAGTCGTACCCTAGGATGTCTATATATAGACCCTAACATTCCATGTATACGTCCTAGACATTACATAATGAAAGATAAATCTAATACAAGTGTTTCAGACCTCGAGCAAGGTATATACCTTGCTCGAGCAAGCTTCCTATACAAGGTGTGCTCGAAGAGTGTCCTCAAGCATACTTTACTTAGAATATATTCTCTTTCGGAGAATACATATTCTCTTCGAGTAAGCTTCATTCCTCTTGACTTGTTCAAACTTTGCTCGATTAAGTCCATCGAGCAAGCTCATTCTTCTTGATGTCTTCAGCTTTTCTTATTCAGCAATCTTTATCATGCTCGGATGTAAATCTTGCTCGGTAACTGAACTGTGCTCGAAGTCTTTGCTTTGATTCACGTGACATCCTCTTATTGCATCCATGCTCGTCCCCATGTGCTCGATCATCCTGTGCTCGTAACACTTGGCTGGAACTTGTATGATCAAGCTGTTTGCTCGATTGGCAATCCATGCTCGATAGAAGAATACCCTTGCTCGTTGAAGTGTAGCTTGCTCGAAGCCTTCAACACTTAGAAGAATCAACCATTTAAGATTCAGAACCTTGCTCGAAGTAGTAAAACCATGCTCGATCGTCTGGGCTTGCTCGAATTCCATACTTAGCCGTTTTCTGAGGAGGTTGAGAAGATTCCAATCTTCCTTATCAAAAATCCGACCCAACAATCTCCCCTTAGATTGGAACAAGCTCAGATGCACCAAAACATACCTGCATAGAGTTACACATGTATCAGATTTCTAGATAAATCATTTAAGAACGTGTCATTTCATTACATAATTGGAATTCTGCCACATGGGCATTACAAACTAAATTTTTACAAAATCAAACAAAATATAAAGATAAACAGAAATTAAAAAATCAATCATTCATTAGCTCCATTCTGTTATCTTCTTCCTCTGTTCTTGGCTTCAGCCCTTTCTTTTAGTTTCTTCACATATGCAGCTCTTTGCTTCAGCATGTCAAGTTCAGAGGAGTCAGAGGCATCACTTGGGAATCTTGCATTAATCAAATCTTGTAAATCTTGTGGATGCATATAATGCAGATCACCATCCTCCCTTATGACTGCAATAGGTATCCCTGACTCATTTCTCAAAGTGGTCGAATCATCATTTTGATTGTACGTTATGTATGTGATTCTTCCAAATTGTTGCACTCTTGAGTTGGGTTCCTTCATCACTTCTCTCGTAGCCAAACACTCTTTTAAGGTCTTCCTTTTCTGATGAGAGCTGCTTGCTAGAGTTCTTTGTTTCTTTGATTCAGAGAGGGAAAGCTCGGATATGTGAACTTCACTTATTCTCTTCTTCCTCTTCTCTTTTTTTGCTTAGCTCCTGATCTCTCTCTTCTTTTGCTGCAGAAATGGGAATCCCTTTTCTGCTTGATCCTTTAAAAACTTTGAGAGATCATTCCTCAGTTGACCAGATGGTTGACTTCTTATTTGATTGTCATATAAAGTCAGCTCAGCCATCTTGGTCAGTTGTTCTGTTGTAAAGTTTCTCAAATCATCTCTGAAGATGATGAGATGTTATGCTTCATCTTCAATCACAACCCTCAAGGTTTTCGATCTTCTGTCAAAATAGAGATGTGTGGGCAAATTCAAGTTTCTTAGCTGCACAGGCCTCACACTCTCTGACCTATGGGTTCTGCTTGAGCTCCCCATTTCAACTTTCTTAATCTTATCAAGACCCTCTTCAACATACCATCTCTTTATTGTATCTTCTGTTTGCATTAACAGTCTTGACATTTTTACTCCCTTTTTGTGGAGGGCATTCATCATTTCTGCATGAACTTCTTGTTCTGCCTTCCTTCTGTCTTCCTGCAGTTTCCTCTGTGTTTCAAGATACATCCTCTGCTCTCTGTGGTATATTTCCATTAGCTCAGTAAGAGGCATGTTCTGAAACTGTTCTTCTGATATCCCTTTCTCCATCGCAATTTTCTTTAACATTTCCATCCTTTGAGGGTCCTCAAACCACCTCTTTGTTTCTTGATCTTCCTTTTCTTTTTCCTCCCTTTCCTTCTGTAATCTCATTTTTAACTCCTGCTCTTTTTCAAACTTTTCTCGACTTTCTTGATCTTTGTGAGAGTCTTTAATTTGTTGAATTCTTCTTTTCAGTTCTTCAGGAGAGAGATTTATCAAGAAGTTGTAGCCGTAGCCATATAGCTGAAGGAATTTGTTATCTTTGTGTTTTGACTTTAAGGACTCATATTCTTCTTCATCTTTTTGTTTCCTTTCAGTCCTTTTCCTGCTACTGTCTGATTCTTTGAATTCTTTTTCTTTCTCTTTCTTCCTTTCAGACACCTTTCTCACATAGTCAGATAGATTCTCCATGAGAGCTCTTTTGTACAAACTATCAATCTTGTCAAATGGTTGTAAGTTCAGGAAAGCAGGCTTGTGACCAGCCTTTATCAAAACTTCCCTTTTACCTTTCCTAACTCTCCAACCATCACCTTCTTTTGCTACATCCTCTTTTGATAGTCTTTGAACATACAGAGGATCTTAACCCAAACTGATCAAATATTCAACATCTTCATTTGTCTTTTCAGCTTCCTTCACTTCTTCTTCATCTTCACTTTCACCATCCAAGTCCACCACTTCTTCAAGATTATGAAGAGCCTCAATCATTGGTTCATCATTTTGTTTGGATTGAGCTCTACTTCTTTCTTCTAGCTTGTCTCTCCTCAACCTGTATACCATCTTCTTTACTGAGTTTTGTCTCTTGGACTCTGGTGTCTCAATTTTAGATGAAGGTTTTCTTTTGAGTTGTATTTCCTCTGGTTCTTCTAGGATTATTTCTTCATCAACAGACTCAGATTCGTCATTTTCAGTTTCAACTGTGTGTGTGTCAACAGGTCTTTCAGTAACTTCTTCAATAATGGGCTCATTTAAGTCATTTTGTTCTTTCATTTTCTTTTCCCTTTCTCTGCCCATATTGATGTAATCCTGTTGTGCTTTCTTTGCTGCCTTTACAATGTCTGGGTGATGTTTTTCTGGGTTGTTCAGTATGAGCATTATATCTTTCATTATCACCAGTTTGACCATTGTAAATGCTGAAACCTCAACTGTTTCATCTTCTTCATTTGTTACAGGACCCAGTCCCAGTTCATCTTCATTCACTTCAAGCTCTTCAGGCTCAGTGATCAAAGGCTCTACAGCCTTTTCTTGTTCAGGTTCTTGTTGATCAACATTCAAATTGACTTTCAGTGCATCAATTGTAGCCTTGATTGCTTCATCAGCTTCCCTTAATTTCCTCTCCTCTTCCTCCTCTTTATCTTTCATTTTAATCAAAGCTTCTATGACCTCCTGAGGAATTTCCTCCTCTTCTTCTACCATTTCTTTCCTTTCAAGGGCCTCCAACTCTTCATTCATCAGTTCTATAACTGTTTTCACATATTCAGCCTCAGCCATGTCTTGATCAACTACATTTTCTTTGAACAAAATGTCATCAGACTGAGTTGTGTGTTGAGGCAGGGGGTGTAAGTCATCGTCTGTAAGTGCAACCCCCTTGCCCTTTTCTTTCCTCATTAGATTTTCTTTTTCAGTTTCATCTTCTTCTTTATCTTCCTTCTCATCCTCTGATTCTCCATCATCATATGTTTGGTTTAGCATGTTTAAAGCATCAGATGGTCCAACCTCCTCTTCAACACTGATATTCTCCCCCTGTTTTGGTGCATCTGAGGTCTTCTCAACCTCAGATTGCCCCTCAAGAGTTTGAATTTTCAATAACGCCTCCTTCAGTGCAGCTTCCAGAGCTGAGTTCTTCGTAGCCAAAATGGCAATTTTCTCTCTTAGCATTATGTTCTCAAACTCCAGTTTGGAATTTTCACACACCACATTATAAAGGTTTGGACTTGATTGTGGAGTTTCAGCAGTAGGTTTTGGAGCTGGGTCCGAAAATGGTTCAAATTCTGCGGTCTCAGGGGATTGAACGGTGTAATGTTCTGGGACTTGGTTGGGATAGTAGGTTTAGTTGGTGCTGTAGTAGGTGAAGGATGGATAGGTATGTCTTGTTCAGTTGGCTCAGTTGTGGCAGGGGAAATACGAATGTCAGCATGATCAGTTGGCTCATGAGGTTGTTGACCAATTTCATACACAATCTCTCCAATTACAACCTGTGCATCAGCAGCATTATCAACAACCATCGCATCTCCTCCATCGGCACCATCATCATCATCATCATCATCATCATCATCATCATCATCATTATCATTATCATCACCATCATCAACTTCCTCATCATTGTTGCCAGGGGTCCTCAGTACATCAACAGCACCCAGTGCAGGAACAAGTAACCAAGGGAGTCCATCCCAGTCATCAGACTCAATGAAGTTACTCTGAGCATCCTTCATACGTTTGCATATGTTTGAGTCTTGCAACTTCAAAATCTGCCCTGTCCTTGGAATGTCTGGTAAGGCTCTGTTTATTAAGATTTGGAGAAACCTTGGATACATCAGAAATCGTTGAGTAATATGCTTCTCTGCATTTGAGATTATCCCTTGAAAAATAAGTCGTGAAATGTTGAAGGGTTGCTGATAAAGGATGGCGACAGTGAGAGTCCCAAGCACTCTGCTCAACAGAGTCCAGGTCCCTCGTCGTGGAGATAGAGACTGAATAACGTGATGAATTAAAAATCTGTAGATTAACGGAAAACTCCCCTTTTGAAACTGTTCCTCCTTTACTCCTCCCTGATATCCCATAGTATCTTGAAAAACTCTCAGTAACCTTGGGACGGAGTAGGACAGCTGATCCTCAAGATTGTCATTAAGTTCCAGAGCAGCTCTGATTGAGGCTTCTGTTATCTCAATGTCATGATTTAGTATCGATGCCTCAATTCTGTCCCTATTGATGTCATTGACATGTGTTGCAGACCCACAAAAATTCGATATGTGAGTTCTGTATATTGTGGGGTCGGTAGTTAACGCCACCCTCATATTGGAGTTTCTCAGAAAGTTTAGCATTGGCTCCAACTCACGGTTGTCATCGTCTATCGCCAATCGAGCACACATATTATGCCGTTTTTCGAATTTGAATGCCATCAGTTCTGCAAGAACAAGAAGAGTTGTCAGTACACAAAGTTGCAGAACTAATATATATGAGAAAAGATAGATGATGAATGGCGTCTTCAATTAACCTGTTCCGTAGTAATATGCGTACCCGCAAAACAAGTAAACAGTTAGTCAGTTTGTTCAATTGGAAACCCTAATTTCAAAAAAACGGTGTGACGATTATCGAACTGCGATGTCTTACCGAAGTCGAAACAGAGCTAATGGCTATAATCGAAGTGAAATTAACAAGTAATTTAAATAGCGAGCAAGGGGCAGATAGCACGAGCAAGAGGGCGTTCGTTTAGGTTTAATTAGAGAGTAATGTGAGAAAAACTTTCTAAGTCCCCTTTTTATACCTAACGATTTGGTGGTACAGTACCTTGGTTTGTCGTCTAGCACATGACAGTTGTCATTTAATTTCAAATTTAAATGTACCTCCCTTGCTCGAGTATATAGCCAAAATAAAAATTTGCTCCCCCTGTACACAAGGACATGGTACAATGCTTGCTCGAGCATACTTAGAAATATATCATATCAGTTTCTTATGCTCGAGATGCATTCCTGTGTGCTTGAAGTACAGTGTGCTCGAAAGTCTTAAAATCTTTCCTAATCCCACATTCGAGCACAGAAATTGGTACCCTAGTGTGCTCGAAAATTTTGTAGCAATAAAATCATCTTTACTAATCTTGAAATTTTAACTCAATCATCTCTACACGCTCACTAAGACACCGAGCACAGACCTTGCTCGAAACACCCTTAGATGTTTCCTATCATTCAGTTGTCGTGCTCGTAGACATGAAATCATAGTTACTCATGCAATCATGCTCGAAGATACTTAGTAAAATAACAAAGTATATCTTCGTGCTCGAAGATCAAAGATAACAAAACACATCAAAAACAAGCTCGAAGTACAGTCTAATTCCTAGATCATACTCGAAAATACTTAGAATAAACACAGATAACAGTGGTGAAATCAAAATCATTTGCCTAGAAGTTAAGACAAAAATCACACTCAAACATTGCAATAATTACGATTACAAGTTAATGAAATCATTCCGTTTGCTCAAGCTTGGGTTTAAGGTGAACAAGAGATCAAAATCCAGTTCAAAAGTTATGTCAATTCATTGGAAAGATCTCAACATGGGATCAGATTGTCCAATAACTGTCACACCACTTCATTCTCAGCCGTATTATGAGTTAAGTCAGGCTGACACTAGGTGTAGGTTCTTAGCATGATTCTTATGAATTTTTGTGATATTCTTAAGGTTCAATTAGTTGCTTGAGTTAGAATGGTCACACTTTAGACTTTAGTTGTTCCTTATATCTTCTCAAAGCTTATTTAGCTTTCTCCGAATCACCCCGAATTGACTTCAACCCCCTGATGCATTGGTCAAAAATAAGTTTTATTTGTCCGAGCAGTTTATTTAATAATAACATACATAGATATCAGACCATAAGGTTGAACGTTGGACTTACAAGCCATCCGGACTTACATGCCTTTCATTCAGAGTGTTTAGGACTTATTTGAATGCCCCACTCTTGTAGTTCTGTTAGTGCCCCTTAAGGTCATGATATATTTATTTATCATTAATGATTTTTGAAACATATTTCATTTTCTTTTTCACTCTTTTTCATTTGCTTCATTTTCTTTTTATGAACTTTCAGATATATATATATATATATATATATATATATATATATATATATATATATAGCTATTTAGTAGCTGCTCATAATTTGATAAACTGTTTTTGGTAGACCAAAACATCAACAGGCTCGTGTATGATTGGATAATTGCCTTTCTGCCTATCATTCAGAGAGATGTGCAAGGAAACATACCTTAGTTTTCAAATGAATCACCACATCAAACTTAGCATGATTATAGTATTTGTATCACATAGTTCACTGCACTCATGAGAAGAAGCTGCACAAATTGTCAGTTTACTGAACAGAAACCTTTTAAGCCTATAATCCATGAGTTAGGTGATTAGACAATATACTATCATTTCTCACATTAGTTGGATTCAATCTCCACCTGAATAACAATACTCATTTCTGAATATGAACTTGGATAATATTATCATCTCTCCTGTTTGATCACCAAAACAGTGTTGCTTATCATAAAACATGTTACATTTTCAAAATCATTTATTTGATAGGTCATTTTTAAGGTTAGATTCTGAAAATAGTATAGTCTTGTAGTCACATTTGACAAGCAGACACTTCACAAGTGTCACACACATAATACTCACGTCACACATTTCAATCAGCAAAGCACACAATACAGTGGAGCATGCTTAGAAATCCATCAAGCATACTCGGAAGTCTGTAGGAACCTTAAGATGTATCATTACAGAGTTTGTGCTCGACAGAGTTGTACATTGTGCTCGAGCAAGAAACTTGTGCTAGGAATACTTAGAAAGTTTTCCATAGTACATGTCCATGCTCGAACATCAAAACATATCATTTGTGCTCGAAATATGGTTTGTTTGTGCTCGAAGAACAACAGACACACCATAAGTACAAAACCATGCTCGGAATACTTAGAAACGTTTTCCAAAGCAAGTCTGTGCTCGAGCAACTGAGCAACTGACATCTGTGCTCGAATGAGTTAGAATTGTCTTTAAGCCTATGCTTGTGCTCGAAGAGCAATAAGCACAACATCGAGCACAGATTCATGCTCGAAGTACTTAGAATCATAAAAATTTGTCATGCAAGCACAGATCAAAGTACTAACAGCTGTAAATATCAGATTTAACAGAAATTCGACATACACACATTCACAAACATGAGTATGACACCCAAAACAGTCACACACATGATGAAGGCAAACAGAAAATTCATATTAGCACAACTATCAATCATTCAAACATTCACAGTGAGAAACATGGATCATCAGTAAGCACCTCACTTAAGCACACATCCTAAATCATACTTCATCAGCATTAATCATTCCTAGACATTTTAACAGAAAATGAAATCTGGTCTTATCTAAAGGTTTGGTGAACAAATCAGCCAAATTATCAGGTGTATCTACCCTCTTCATTTCTATAAGCCCTTTTTCATGACAATCCCTAATGAAATGATGTCTAATTTCAATGTGCTTAGTTTTAGAATGTTGAACTGGATTCTTAACAATGAATATAGCAGCCGTATTATCAATTAAAATAGGTGTGAGAAAGAAATTCAGACCATAATCCAGCAGTTGGTTTTGAATCCATAGAACCTGTGCACAGCAGGCAGATGCAGCAATGTACTCCGCTTCAGCAGTAGAGATTGACACTGTGGTTTGCTTCTTGCATTGCCATGACACCAATATGTTTCCAAGAAACTGAAATCCTCCTGAGGTTGATTTTCGACTCATGTCGCATCCATCATAATCACTGTCAGTGTAAGCCATCAAATCAAAGGAAGAGTTCTTTGGATACCAAATTCCCAGGTCTGGTTTTCCTCTCAAGTATCTGAATATTCTTTTCACTGCTAGCATATGTGACACCTTTGGATTAGCTTGAAACCTTGCACAAACACACACAGCAAACATAATATCGGGCCTAGATGCTGTAAGATACATCAATGATCCTATCTTGGCCCTATATTCATGCTGATCAATAGGCTCCCCCTTTTCATCAGGTACCATTTTCTCATGTGTGTCCATTGGTGTTGACACTATCTTGAAGTCTTGACACTTGAACTTGGTGATAATCTCTTGAACATATTTTGATTGATTAATGAAAATTCCATCTAGCTTCTATTGCACTTGCTATCCTAGGAAGAAATTCATTTCTCCCATTGAACTCATTTGGTATTTGGACTTCATCACTTGCTCAAATTCTTTGCACATTTGTTCATTTGTTGACCCAAAAATGATATCATCCACATATACCTACAACAGCAGCAGATCCTTTCCTCTCCTTTTGTAAAACAAATTCTTGTCTATGGCTCCTCTACAGAAACCATGTTCTAACAGATGGTTAGACAGCTCATCATACCAGGCTCTTGGTGCCTGATGTAATCCATACAATGCCTTGCTGAGCTTGTAGACTTTGTTTGGATGAATTGGATCTTCAAATCCAGGAGGTTGAGTGACATACACTTCTTCATCTATCTTTCCATTCAGAAATGCAGATTTTACATCAAGCTGATAGACTTTAATGTTCATTGATGCTGCATATGCCAGAAAAATCCTAATAGCCTCTAGTCTTGCAACAGGAGAAAATACCTCTTCAAAATCTACTCCTTCTTCTTGTAAACATCCTAGAGCTACCAATCTAGCTTTGTTCTTTATCACTATCTCCCTTTCATCCTTCTTGTTTCTGAAGACCCATTTTGTACCAATTGCATACCTTCCTCTGGGCTTGTCCACCAAGTCCCACACATGTAAGTCTCTGAACTGAGCTAATTCCTCCTGCATAGCTTCCACCCAGCTATTTTCCTTCAAAGCTTGATTGATGTTCTTTGGTTCAACTTGGGATAGGAAACAGGCATACAGGCAGATATTTGCTTTTTCAGATGCACTTCTGGTAACTCTTTCATGTAGATCTCCAATAATGTTCTCTGCAGGATGATTTCTTTCATTTGAGGTACTTTATACAACTGGAGGTACACACACTTCTGCTTCTAGATTTGATAAATTTAACTCACCAGATTCATCTTCAGATGTGACTTGAGTCTTAGTAGAAGTTTTAACAAGATTGAGTTCTGATGTAGATTCCTCATTTCCTCCTAGCTGCAATGAGTCAAACAGGGATTGTAACTTACACATTTCTTCAGTTTGAGAAGGTTGTTGACTTTGGATGGGTTCACTTTCAATAACACTTGGACCTTCATTTGAGATTTCAACTTCAGCCTCTTGTCCAACTCTCTCTAGATCATCTTCTCCTTAGATAGTACCTCCAAAGGTAAATCCATTTGCTTCAGACGCAACTGAGGTCCGTAGTTTGTCCAGATCAACTTGCTTTGCTTTTCCATTTTCTTCAAAGTTGGGTCTGTACATACTATCATCCATGTCTTCACTGTAGATTTTAAATGATTTGATCATTTTCTCAAGATCAAATAACCATTTAGGACCATCAGTATTGTTGAACTGGTTTTCATTGAAGATAATGTCAGACGATTCAATCACCACCATGTGCTCTTTCACATAGACTCTATAAGCTTTTGAGTGAGATGAGTAGCCCACAAAGAAACATTCCAGTGATTTGGACTGGAATTTATTCAAGTAATCCTTTGTGTTCAAGAGTAAGCATTTGCATCCAAAAGGCTTCAAGAACTTCACATAAGGTTTTCTCTTATAGAGAATTTCGTATGGTGTCTTGTTTTGAGCCTTGTTGAGTAGAACCCTGTTCTGCACATAACATGCAGTGTTTATTGCTT